>NC_040018.1:14602749-14620169 GCF_000972845.2 Larimichthys crocea | reverse complement strand
TATTATTATTACTATAATTGTCATTTTTGAAGCAAGAACACAAAAGCTCAAATAAGAGGATTTGCAGTTTGTCTTTGTCAGATGTGATAGTAAATCTGAATGTCTTTAAGTTTTAGACTGTTGGTCAGACAAAACAAGCGATTTCTTCTTGTGCTTACAGACATTTTACAGACCTGAAAATAATCTAGATATTATAGATGGTAAGGAACTTTATCATTAGTTGTAGCCCTAAAGTGATCCAAGCTCTCCACACGGCTAATTTCAGCATTTAACATCAAAATTCACTTTTATAGATTATGTAGAGGAATAAAAGAGCTAGAGTAATTCAGAAGACTCCAATTCTTATATAACTGATACATAACTAAATAACTTACCAGACGGTTCTCATCAAACACCTCCAACAGCAGACGATGCTTCCTGGGATAAACCTGGAACAAAACATTTACTGTGTAAGTACTGGGTTCAACAACGAGCCATGGTCAACAAAGACAACTGCACAACTGTAAAAATATTTTAGTTAAATATGATGAAATGTACAGCGACCGGCTTCCTCTTGTAACACATAACAAGGAAGTGTTAATAATTACACAAAACACAAGAGATAAACAGACGCATTTTAAAACGTTTAATGTTGATTTACTTTAAGTTTCACTCACTCTGAAAAAGAACTCCTCGTTCCACTTTGGGTCCAGTGTCTTCGTGTACGATGAGATGAGAATATAAAGAATAACAATAAAATATGAGACACAAACAGGATGAATCTAAATTATTTAAAGTGTAAATATAAACACAGATGTTCACTTACTCACCTTTTTAATTGTTTTAGTCTGAAGACTTGTGATTTCTCCATTGACAGGGTCGTAGAGGGACAGTCTTGTATACGGATCACTGCAAGTAAAAGAGAGACACATTTAGACTCAGATCTATAAAGATTAAAACATTTATGATCTACTTTTTCGCTCTTTGAGTGTATTAGTGCTTTGTGTGGAGTATTCACTTTATTTCTTAGGGAACACTTCACGTTGTGATCAGATCGGGCGACGCATTCAGACCTGACAAACATTAACATAAAGGTTCCACCTACTCTAGACTAAGTTGAGTTTAATATTAATTTATAACAACTTGAGGCACTGTGAAAGGCTTTAAAACCACATCCATCACATCCTATTAGTCATATTTCAATGGCACTATTAGCCCACAGCAATATTGTGTCATTATTAATCTATTTAGTAGCTGATGTTACATTAGAGTGGTGATAATACAGAAATTATGAGTAGAACATGAAAAATTAAACATACAGTAGAAGTAAAGGCAAAAAAACGACCAAATAATCAACATTTCATATACTCTTGGTTGGATGTTGTTAGTACTACGACAATAACAGGATGTGAAAAGGTTGTTCAGAGGCCATTAAGAGGTGTAAAGTATTGAATTTGGAAATGTTGTGTTTTCTATACTAAAAATTCCCCAACCACATGACACTATGCTATAGACTAACCTAATCAGCACTTCCTTGAAGGAAGTGCTCTTGTTGCAAAAGTCAAGTTAAAGTCCAGAGAATGTTTTTTGTAAAGAATTAAGGACTTTCTTTGCTCTTTTCAACAAAAATGAAACAGTATCTGATTCATGGTTCACTGACACGTTTGTTCACATTGAAAGATGTTGTCATCGCTTTCCTGTCACGCTAACACAATGGTTTACGGGACACAATTGCAGCAAGTTTTTCTTATCCAGCTGAAAATGATGACGAAAACTGAAGGGAAACGGCCACTGCATGTTCACAGGAAGATGATGAATTTTACAGGAAATTAATAACACAGCATTATATGACCTACTATGACGGTAATTTGTTTAAGTGAATCGTAAAGAAAAAAATCTTATCAAATGTGAGGATTTGTTTTCTTTCTGGAACTGGGAAATTGTGACAAGCATTTTTCACAGTAAAAGTTAAATCAAGATAATCAATAGACTAATGTTGAGCTACGACAATTAGTCACTCATCTCTTTAACTGCAAGAAGCATAAACTATTAAATGATTCTGATAGCTGATCCAGTTGAAAGAATGACAAATATGTGAATGGTCGTAGCTTCTAAATAGTGAGACTTTTGCTGTCTCGTGTGACAGTAAACTGAATATCAGTCCTATAAGGTTTAGGACTACTTATACAAAATGTAAAAAGGAAAAAAAAATTAGTAGTAGTTTAGTAGCAGCCTTACTTATAAGTTATACAGTACAAGTACGTGTGTGTACGCAACATTTACCTGGCCCCAAGTATATCTTTTTTAGCCAGCCCAAGTCCAGCGACGACTTTTACTTTTAGGACTCTTGATTCCTCCTGAAACAATATAAAATAAGGTCATCATAACGTCATGACAGATTTTCTTCCTTTTACTTCCTTAATCCTGACGGAAAATTACAGATACACATCGTAAATCAAACAACACAACCAGAAGCCAGCTGGGATAACCTCCAGTCCCCCCTCCTGCTGACCCTGATAAGGATAAGTGGTTACAGGAAATGGATGGACGGAACGGGCCGTCAAAGATAAGAAATATAACAATAAAAACTTGAATTAACAGCACCATGCTTTAACTCTAAAACTCTACGACTGGCATTATTCAGTATTACGGCGAATATTGTCTTGTGTTGGCATGGCAATGTGTTTCACTAGATATACAGCACACACAGGTGAGTACACACTACAGACAAGTCTACTAGAAATCAATGGCAAGGTGCTTAATCATAAGAACAGTAAACAATCAAAGCTGATGTCATGGATCACAGAGATCATAGTCATAACAACATTAATAATAATGATGATGATGATGGTATGAACGCTCAGACCCCCTGTGTACAGTCAGTACTGTCCGGATGATGTAACATCCTGACAGTACTTGGCTCTCCTGCTCATCTCCCACCATAACCACAGCCTCATTTCGCAATCTGTCACAGTGGCTCGGCTCACTGCGAGGGCCCTAACGTTGTTATCTGGACTGACAGCTGCTGACTGCATTCATTTTCAGCGGGATAATTCACAGTTTGGTCGGTTTGTTGTTGTTTTGGTTAGATGAGTGTGTATGTGTGTGTGTGTGTGTGTGGAGGGCGAGCCCGCAGAGAGGCGTTCACAGCCCGGGAGCCTGTTGGTGTTCCCGGGCTGAAAAAGTGAACAGCTCGGGGCTCTCTCATCTGGAAGTCACGGGTAGCATTCACGTTAGCTCGGAAGTAGTAGAGCTAATCAATTACATCGATTTTTTTTTGTTTTTAATCAATAAGTTACACGTTTTAGCGAACAATTAAACTCGTTTTCACCGTGGGTTGGTTGGTTAGTTAGTTAGTTAGAGAGCTCTGCAGGTTAGTTAGCGTTAACTAGTTAGCCAGCTGGCTAACGCCGCGGTCACATGAGCGGCTCTCATTAGCGGCTGTGATTGGAGAGTTTACCTCATCTGCCTGAAGTCCTCGGATCTGTGGAGAAAGTGCAGCCATACTATCCCTCCTCGCCCTTCTTCCTCCTCCCAGAAAGCGACAACAACGAGAAGAAGAAGAAGAAGGAGACAGTGGTCCAACAGGAGACTCTTGTGGTGTTTAGTTACTACTCTGCCTCTATTATGCCCTCTGTGTGTTTACGCTGGTAGTTAGACACCGTGAACCTGACTGTGGCGAGCTGGGACACCGTCGTCACTCCATCCTCCTCCTCCTCCTCCTCCTCGGTTACCTCCCTCCTTCCTCCTCTTCCTCTTTCTTCTTGTACTCCTCCTCCTGTTAGTGTGAGAAAACCCAGAGAAAACTCTGAATCACTCATCAGTTGTTTTACTTATTATTATTAAAAGTACATAAGTGGCAGCAAAAAGTACTCTGACTGCAGCTAGTTACATATAATATTGTATTATTATTAAGATAATTAAAGCTGCATTTTGTTAGCTGTTTGTAGGTAGTTTAATCTGTAACAATAATGTATTTTTATAATAGTACACTGTTGCCCATGAAGTTGGAATAAAATATTTTTACCTCGTGATTAATTCTTGATAATGTTTATTTAACAAAAATACAAGTTACAACCAAAGGACATGACTCATTAATTGACATTAGTAGAAAACAGTACAAAATTGACTGTAAAAACTAAATAACATTAACCTTGCTCCTCATAGGTGCAAGCAAAATTAAACCAAAACAAACAAACAAACAAACAAACACATGAAAATAATAAATAAATAAATAAAATAAAAATAATAGTTAAAAAAAATCAAAAAAGAAGAAGAAAGGAGTGCATCTTCTCAAAACTTTGCCGATCAATCTCTTCCAAACATATCACAGTGAAAACTAATAAAAAGAGGAATGTGTCTGAAAACAAAATGATTCCAACTTTATGGGCAACCGTGTATATAATAATAATAAACTTCTTTTTGTTTATATATGTAGCACCTTTCAAAACACGGCTACAAAGTGCTTACACACAACAAAACAAACCACAATAACAATGAGAACAATGAGCCATAAAAAGCCATAAATCAGTAAAGAAAATTTAATGAAATGTGGCATAAAACAAATAAATCAACTAAAGGCCCTTTTATATTAGTGTGTTTTTAAAAGACAACACAGAGTTTGAACCCCTGATCTCCTCAGGCAGGTCAGTCCACAGTCTTGGAGCCCAGACTGCAAAGGCTGGACAACCTTTGTGTAAATATCTTTGTGTAAAAATAAATAAATATTTGGACTCTGGAACAATCAGGAGTGACGCATCTGAGGATCTCAGATGATCTCAGATCCCAGCCTGTGAGATGATGAGGAACATACTAATCTGTAAAGTAACTATATAGTATTTGGCAAACAAATGTAGTGGTGTGAAAAGTACAATGTTTGTGGAAATATAAAGTAGCACAAAATGAAAGTATGCCTCAGAAGTTTTACTTGCAAGGAAATGTATTAGTTGGGTATCGGGCATCTAGGACATCAGCTGAAGTAATTTAAAGATTCAAAAGTGTATCTGTCATATACACATACTACCTGATTTGACTGTTACCGTTATTATTTAAGAGGCAATATGTGAAGCGAAATTCACAATGTGATCTGAGAATAGTTTCATGCAACAGCTCAATCTTAAACAATTACAAATATTAAGACTGTAGTTTATGAAAAGTGATTCGTTACTGAAATCGAATTTGCTGAAATGAAACTGAAAACAATTGTTGCCAGGAAGTCAGGAAACAACAGTCGTAGCACACGTCATTGTTTTGATGCTTCTGCTAGTTGAGGAGGGGGGTGGGGGGGTTTGTTCGATTCTAGGGGGGATGTTAGTTCAGGTTTTTTGGGGTGACGTTGGTACCTATGCTACTTTTCTTGATGTGTTTTTTTTTTTTTTTTTTTTTTTTTTTTTTTTTTTGTTTTTTCTCTTTTTTTCCCTTTGTATTTCCTTTTTCTCTTTACATAAGGAACTCTTTGTCCTTCAATGACTCAGGTTAAGAGAACACTATCCAGTGTGGGTGGAGATGTTAAATTTGTAAGTTTAAACTGTAAAGGCCTAAATAATCAAATTAAACGTAGTAAAGTACTTCACTACTTACACCACTTGGATGCCCATATCATATACTTGCAGGAAACCCATTTAAAAGAGATAGATAGTATCAGACTGAAGAAGAGCTGGGTCGGGAAAATATACCACTCTTCGTTTTCCAGTAGAGCAAGAGGCGTCGCTATTCTTTTACATAGAGATATTCCCTTTGTTCATGTTAAAACAATCTCTGATTCTAATGGCAGGTTTATAGCTGTCATTGGACACATTTTTGATATGAAGGTAACTCTTGCTAATGTTTACGCCCCCAACTGGGATGATGAGTCTTTTTTTAGACAGGTTTTCTCAATGCTACCTGACTTGTCCCTTTACGATTTAATCTTAGGTGGAGACTTCAACTGCTGGATAAATCCATCTTTAGATCGTTCTTCCTTAACCTCCGCCATTCAGTCCAAGGCGGCCAAAGTGATTCAATCCTTTATGAATGAGTTTAATGTTGTTGACCCTTGGCGTTTTTTCAATCCAGATAAAAGGGAATACTCCTTTTTTTCACATATTCACCGTACTTACACACGGATTGATCTCTTTTTAGTGAATAACAAGTTGCTATCCTCCATTTCCGGCTGCTTTTTAGTGAATAACAAGTTGCTATCCTCCATTTCCGGCTGCAAGTATGATTCAATCGTTGTCTCAGACCATGCCTCCATTTCTATGAACGTCTATTTTCAAAAGCTTGTTACTACAAGTCCCCCGTGGCGTTTAGACACACACTTGCTGTTAAATACAGATTTTATTAAATTTGTGGCAGAGCAGTTGGACTTCTTTTTTCAGGTCAACAAAACTCCAGAAGTAACAGCCTCAGTATTATGGGAAACGATGAAAGCTTTTATTAGAGGGGAGATTATTTCTTATAAAGCTCATCAGAGAAAATCTAGAAAAGATAAGTTAGCCAAGCTTTCTCAGCGAATCACACTCTTAGACTCTTTATATGCAATCTCAAAACTACCAGATACTTACAAGGAGCAGATGACTTTACAAACTGAATATGATCTTATTATGTCACAGTACACTACTGAACTTTTATTACAATCCAGATCCAAATTTTATGAACAAGGAGATAAGACTAGTAAACTCCTGGCCCATCGACTATGTCAAATTTCTGCTTCTCAGCTAATTCCTCAAATTGAGACTGGTTCAGGTGTAACGTCTGACCCTTTGGAAATAAATAATACGTTTATGGAATTCTATAAATTATTATATTCATCTGAGTGTTCTAACAGTTTTACAGATATGATCTCCTTCTTTGATAGGATTAATACTCCAAAACTGAAGCGAGAGGCAGCTGAGGAACTGGAACGTCCCATCATAGCAGCTGAACTAGAGGCGACAGTTAAATCCTTACAAAGTAGTAAAAGCCCGGGTCCAGACGGCTTCCCGGTCGAGTTTTATAAAACATTCTGGAAACAATTGGCTCCGCACCTATTAGAGATGTTCATTGAGTCTCATAAACTGGGCACACTTCCCCATACCCTAAATTAGGCTTGTATTTCTCTGCTCCTAAAGAAAGATAATGACCCACTTTTATGCGGTTCATACCGACCCATTAGCCTGCTGAATGTTGACTTTAAATTATTATCCAAATTGTTAGCCAGACGATTGGAAGTTGTTTTGCCTTCAATTATATCTTTGGACCAAACTGGGTTTATTCCTAACAGACACTCCTTTTCTAATCTCAGAAAAATGTTTAACGTGGTTTATAATCCTCCTTTAAATGCTCTTCCAGAAGCTTTGATAGCTCTGGACGGCGAGAAGGCGTTTGACAGAGTAGAGTGGGATTATCTTTTTTTTACGTTGGGTAAATTTGGTTTTGGGGAAAAATTTGTCTCATGGGTTGGATTATTATATGCTTCACCTCAGGCCATGGTCAGGACAAATGGCACAAATTCAGAATACTTTCGTTTACACCGCTCTACAAGGCAGGGTTGTCCATTGAGCCCACTTTTATTTGCTATTGTGATGGAGCCTTTATCAATAGCTTTGCAGAGCCAACTTGATATATGTGGTATAACCAGAGGAGGTGTAGAGTTGAAAGTAGCGTTGTACGCGGATGATCTTCTCTTGCTTTTGTCTAATCCCTCACGTTCTATTCCCGCTGCCCTTTCAGTCCTAGACAAATTTAGTAAATTCTCTGGATATAAACTTAATCTTAACAAAAGTGAAATGCTTATTGTTAATGGAGAGGGAAATGATAATCTACTTCAAAATTTACCATTTAAGGTAGTGAATGCTGGTTTTGTTTGAGTGTATATCGCCAAAACATTGGTTAATCTCTATAAGGAAAATTTCCTCTCTCTGCTTACCAAAATTAAACAAGATTTTGAACAATGGTCCTTACTAAATCTCTCCATAGCTGCCAGAATCAATGCAATTAAAATGAATATTTTTCCACGCTTTTTATATTTATTTTAATGCATTCCAATCTTCCTCCCTCTTTCTTTTTTCCGTAAAGTAGATAGTCTTATTTTAGGTTTTATGTGGAACAAGAAAAATCCTAGGTTGCGTCTACAAGTTTTGCAGAAGCCCAAAGCTTTGGGCGGAATGGCATTACCAAACTTGCTTTACTATTAAAATTTAGACGTCATTTTGGCCTTCAAACCTCATCAATTAAGGCTCCACTGGCAGCAAATCCTGTTTTTCCCCCATCGTTATTGGATAGCACCTTCTTTATTTGGGCTAGGCTGGGCATAAAAAACATTAGGGATTTATATATTGATTCGAGTTTTGCCTCTTTTCAACAATTGGTAAATAAATTTCGGCTCCCTAAAGGACACTTTTTTTGATATTTACAAGTCCGACATTTTGTTTGTGGCTTATTCCCAGGTTTTCCTACTCTTCCCAGGCCCTCAGATTTGGAGGTTTTTCTCAAGCCTCTCTCCTCATTAAAGGGGGCAATTTCCTCTATTTACTCAAATATTTATAACCTTCGTCAAGGCTCTTCTACTGCACTTAAAACAGTTTGGGTGACAGACCTAGGAGAGGTGATTCCTGATGATGTCTGGAAAGAGATTTTGCGGAGAGTGCACAAGTCCTCAATATGTGCTGGGCATAGCTTTATGCAATGTCGAATTCTTTATCGAGCCCACTACACTAAAGCCCGACTTACAAAAATGTTTGACACAGTGTCTCCACTATGTGATCGATGCCAACAAACCACAGCAAATTACTCTCATATGTTTTGGTGCTGCTCTTCTTTGACTAGATTTTGGTCTGAAATCTTTAGCACTTTATCCAAGGTAACTGAAAGGGATGTAACTCCCAATGCCTTAACTGCTTTGTTTGGTGTATCCCCTTTTTCTTTTACTCTTCCCCCAGCTAAAATGGATTTAATAGCATTCACAACTCTGTTGGCCAGGAAGCTGATACTGTTAAAATGGAAATCCCCAGCTCCACCTACCTATACAAACTGGGTTAAGGAGGTGCTTTATTTCCTTAAATTAGAAAATTTGGTAAGGACGCCCTATTTGAGAAGACCTGGAGTCCCTTTCTGTCTCATGTTAATAGCACAAGTTGTCCGACCACTGTGAACTGAGTACAATAATGTTATGCCTTTTTTTTCTTTTTTCTTTAACCACTATATTTATTTATTTTGAATTGATCTTGTACTATTTGCCAACTCGAACATTTATGCTTCTGTACTGACCTTATTATCTTATTTATTTATCTATTTATTTATTTATTTATTCTTTTATTATTGCTGTCAACAGTAATGGGACTTTATATTTTAATCTACTTTTTTTTTATACGTCAATCTACTCATGTTAGTTTACTTTACCATTTTTTGTTTCCCTCATTGTCTATTTCTTTATCTTTATTTTCCTCTCTTTTTTGATTATCCTTAATTTATTTTTAATTACACTTGTCTATCTGTTGGGGCTGGGTACCAGAGGGATAGGGGTGGGGGTTGGTATCTGTTCTGGGGTATGCTGAATTCAGATTTGTAACCTGAAGACTGTTGTTTTTTAAAAAATTTAAAATTCAATAAACAGAAAGTAAAAAAAAAAAAGATGTAACATCCAGTTCAACCATGTATTCCAGGTCATGCATGGCATTGCAACATTCTTTTAGGTACAGAGCATATGCATGGAGTGATTTCCCATCGTCTGCTTTAATGACTGTCCAGTTCAGCGCCTTATCCAGATAAGCATTTGCAATTTTCATTTCATCACCAAAATGTTTTTTCAAAAGTTGCATGGCTTCTGAATATCCTTTACGTGCATCCATGTGCAAACAGCTTCGAACCAAATCTTTGGCCTGACCTGATGTGAACTGTTCAAGAAAGTAGAGCCTATCCTGGCAGCTACTAGTCTTATCCTCTATTAAATACTTAAATGCATGCATAAAGGATTGATAGGACAGGGGATTTCCATCATATACTGGTACCTCTCTTTTCGGTAACAAGGATAGATTTTGTTGCAAGATCACAAGGTCGGCAATTTCCTTTTGTGTTTGCACCAGAGTGCCAAGGTTATCATGAGAGGTGTTGGTTTCATGAATTCCCAGTTGTGGACTAGAGGCCTTTGTGGTCCTCTGAGAGCTCCTATCAAAGTGTCCAACTGCTCTCTGAAGTGGAGTTTTAGGTACAGCAGCTACTTGAATAAATTCCAAAGCAGAGGTCTCAGTAAATGTGGGCTCCACCGGCTTGCTTGCTTCCTCATAATATTCATTCATAGCATCCCCATATGGTTCCTCCTCCTCATTGCTTAGGAGTACTTTTAATTTTGCATCCGCTGCTGCTATTTGTGCATCCAGTTCCACCTTTTCCATTTTTGATTTTATGATGGTTTCCTCCAGCTGTAAAGCGTGTATGTCCTTTAAAGCAGCAGATCAGGCCTGCAGAGCTGCCTTCTCAGCAGATGCTAATTTAGCAGCAGAAGAGGCCTTGGATGATGTTGATGATGATGATTTTGAGCCCTTTGAAACATTAGAGATGCTGTCCAGTGGTTGAACTCCTAATTGTGTACATTGTTCTCTTTTCCATATTTCAACCTCCTTAAGAAAATAGAAAATTGAAATTCATCATCCTGGGCTCATACCAATCCGCATGGTCATCTAATTTTTCATCCTCTGATAAAAGTTTTTGTACAGATTGATGCACCTTGGTAAATTCACCAACAGCTTGTTTAAATATGTTCACACATTCAATAACATGATCCACATTTCCACCCTCCATAAGCAGAGCCTTTATTTCATTCAACTTTCTTGTGCATGATCCAAGTTTCCCTCTGCGTGATGCAGTCAGTGATTATAAAAGACTGTCAGCCTCAACAGCGGTCTCAGGCTATCGGATCATTTTGAGTTTTTTGGATTTCCACTTAATACGATTGAATCGTTATTTTCAATCGCGCAGCATCTTTCTTCCTTTCGAGTTTTCCGACTAATGTACTGCCTAATCCTTTCGGTTTTCCCCTTTGAGGCAGTTGAGGTTAGGGTGCAGAGTTACCGACACACGTTTTACTAAGCATGCGCGGAGACGACGCTCATCCAAGTCATTTATTGAACATAAATCTCCGGTTGACTTTCAAAACTTATAAAACAAAATTAAACGAGTAACTTAACAAGCAAGGTCCAAAAACATTTCGGCATGAGTGTGTGGTCGGAAAACACTCCGCCCATAACAACTCCAAAACATTCATTGATAAAATTAAATAGCCACCTGTCTGTGGGAGGCACATTACAGATGTCACCATCAGGTTGAAATAAAAAAAAACATTTCCCACCTTTATAAATTTTAAACTAGGATGGCTTAGATAATTTCCTTCATAATAATTTCTTTTATAAATAAAAATACCACAATTAACTGAAACCAAGTTTATATATTTTCTAATTATACCTCCAGGATTCAATATGGCTCCAACACAAACAAACAGACCTGGGGCCTCATGTACGAATACTTGCGTGGATTTCCACGTGAAACTTGACGTACGCCCGTATGTAACGCTGGTTTACATATGGGACAATTAAACAAATAAACTATTTACTCACCCAGAAGCCACCCATCGCGCACCGTGCCAGCCTTCAGCCTGTTCCCAACCATGCTGTTTGTCATAATTAAATGAGTCGTGTGTTAAACCAGCCACGTTGTTAGTTAACTGCATTTGCGCATCACATATGATTTGAACATTGATGGAATGAAAATGTTTCCTACTTACATAAACAAATTCATCCTTTTATAGCAATGTGTGTGCAGTCAATAGCTCCGATTACATCAGGGAAACCCGCTCTCGCTGAAAATTGCGCCTTAATGTTGGCCTGTTCAACAGCATTGTATAGGAATCTGATGTACCAGGAAGACATTTGGATGATTCCGTCCCACACAGCTGGCATGGCTCGGCTCAGGGTTGACTGGCACACTTCTGACCAACTAGCCAGCTCCCACTGGAATGCCCCTGTTGCCAGGAACCCCAGCATAGTCAGCACAACCCCGGGCTACTCGCCGGCCCCCGTTGCGCTCTAGGGTCGGCCGCAGCTCTGCGCACAACTCCATTAACACTGGCCTTGGTAACCGAAATCGTCTTATGAGCCAATTATCATGGTTTGCAAGTAAATGAGGCCCCTGATGACTGAACACAAGAGGGAAACTTATATACTGGGAGATCAGCCAATACCAAGGGGTATACACAAACACTAAACACAAAAGACAACAGCTAATTTACCAACAAAGCAAATCAGGAAAATTAACTCATTGAAATAAACATAATCTATACTTAACCAAACCAAGTGAAATTACTCATTATCTAAAAAGAATAAACAGTAAACCACAAAATCTCCCCCATGAAGTACCAGCCCAATCAGCACCCTCTGCTACAAGGTCTTTAATGAGTCTCATTGAAGACCTTGGAAAAGAAAATAAGTCCCCTGGTCAGTTTGTACCACACTCGGCAGACCAAACGTAGTTAAGAACTTAAGCAGTGCCTTTGTGACAGCTGGTGCTGTAATCCTCCAAAGGGACAGCCTCAGGAAAACGAGTGGAGACACACATCACTGTTAATAAGAACTGGTTACCAGCCTTGGTTCTAGGCAGCAGACCAACACAGTCAACCATCACATGCTTGAAAGGATCAACAACCGCTGGAACAGGACGAAGAGGAGCGGGGAGCACGGGCTGATTCGGTTTCTAACCTTTTTAAGTCATCTGTAATTTTGAGTCAGTGTTGTCTTTAATAGTCATTTTGAAAGAAAGAACAAAGACTCTGGAGTTTAGGAGGTATTTGTTTTTAGTTGTGACTACTTACTGCGCCGTACTACTTGCATTAGCACTGGTGCCCTTTTTAGGTGAGAACCTGGGCACTTAAAAAATATTACACTGGGGGGAAACAATGGCAGACCGACAGCTCCCTGATGGCCAGGGGCCAAAAATAAATAAAAGGCTCCAGCCTACATGCAGACGGACGCCAACAGAGAGAAGGTTGTGATGCAGTGATGGTAAAAACAGTTTTCAATCCTTGGATAAGATTGAAATATCGTTAATGAATTACGATTCAGAGACGTGCACCGGTAAACTAATTTTCTAGCATAAGGGCTCGTTTAGTGTACTTTGGTTGTTTTTTTTTCTAACGTGGGGGCACAGGGGGCGTCACCCCTCAAGTCCCCAGTAGGTGACAAGCAGAGAGTGAGTCAACAAAGCCTCAGTGTACACTACACTATTCTCTTTCTATTTTAAACTGGCCTGTAAGTGTTAGGGCAGGTCGTAATTTTTATTATTAAGAGTAGTCTAATGCAAGGTAGACAATTGGTCCACAAAAATAAGAGTTATTTCAAAGTCTAAAATGTGAGCCAACTTATCCCCCAGGTTAACTCTGAAACTTAGAGCCATAAAAACCTAACTCTTTAATTATAGTAAAGTAGGAGTCAAATCAATCAGCAAAAGTACTTAAAGTCTCAAATGAAGAGCTAACTCTATGTCACTATATAAGATACCGCTTACAATCTCTGGGTAACCAGAATAAAAAACAGGTCTGCTTCACAAATTTTTGTATTTGTTCTAGTATTTTTTTCTCTGATATCAATTTTGATGGAAAATACTGGATACTGTTACTCTTGCACCTCAACCAGGATCAGAAACAAATCTGAAAGGGAAATGTGTCTTTTGGGAACGATCATCTGAAAACATTTGATGGGATCAATAAATACAAACCTAATCATCTGAAAAAGTAATAACAGATGAACAAAAAATGTAATTTTAGCTTAAGTACCCACAATTGTAATTACAGTAGTGTGTAAATGGTTACATCTGTTATTTGTGAATAACAGTCAGTCTGCCCTGCGTGTGGTGAACTGTAGTAACATTTAACCTGTTGCAGGAAACCGGTTCCAGCCTCCTGGGTAACTCCCTTGTAATGATTTGTGCAGGCAGCATGCTCCGGCAACTGATTGATGAAGGTCCAATAATCTATCAGCTACTGTTTAGGACTTCCGGACTCCTGTGTTGAAGACACGGTTGTGGCTGCAACATGAGTTTTTAACAGCAGCAACTTGCCAGAAATGGTGGAGAAATTACAAGACTATTCTCGGTTGTTGGTTCCCAAGCCAGTGACGTTGTTTCCCTCCTTTGTTTTTTTTTTTTTGTTTTTTTTTTTTTTAAGCTTTTCTGTTTAGTTTGAATTTTTTTTTAAATTTGTGAGAAAAAACAGTATTCAGGTTACAAATCTGAATTCGGCATACGCCAGAACAAACACGCAACCCCCAACCCCGACCCTCTGGCCCCCAGCCCCCCCAGATGACAAGTGGTAATGAAACTAAATTAAGGATAATCAAATCAAAGAGAGAAATAACTAACTCATTCATAAGATAAATACCTAAACAGTGCCAGAAAAGCAAACAAACAACATAAGTAATAAACTAACCGTGATAATTAAAGTAAGAAATAATTAAATAAAAAACTAATCACAGTTGTTATTTCAGAGAGAAGTAAAACTAAATAGGAAAAGTTTAAATGAGATAAGAAGGTCAATACAGAAGCATAAATGGTTCAAGTTTTTTTGGGTTTGGCAAATAGGCAAGATCAATTTGCCAAATAAATTAAATATAAGTGCTTAAAAAAAAAAAAAAAAAAAAGGCGTAACATTAATTGTACTCAGTTGCACAGTGATCGGACAACTTGTGCTATTAACAATGAGACCGAAAGGGACACCAGGTCTTCTCAATAGGAGGGGTCCTTACCAATCAAGTCAGTCTAATTTTTTCTATTTAAGAAAATAAGCAACCTCCTTTACCCAGGTGTTGTGTAGGAAGGTGGAGCTGGGGAGTTCCATTTGAACAGTAGCAGCTTCCTGGCCAACAGAGTTTGTGAATGCTAGGAAACCATTTTTAGCGGGGGAAGCGTAAAAGAAAAAGGGGATAACACAACAAAGCAGTTAAGCATTGGAGTTACACCCTTCAGTTACCTTAGATAAAGTACTAAAAAAAAAAGTTCAGACCAAATCTAGTCAAAGAAGAGCAGAACCAAAACATATGAGAGTAATTTGCTGTGGCGTTGGTTGGCATCGGTCACAAGTGGAGACACTGTGTCAAACATTTTTGTAAGTAGGGCCTGTTAGTGTAGTGGGCTCGGATAAGAAGTGACATCATAAAGCTATGCCCAGCAAGATTGAGGACTTGTGCACTCCGCCGCAAATCTCTTTCCAGACATCATCAGGAATCACCTCTCCAGGTCTATCTCCCAAGCTGTTTTAATGCATAGAAAGCCTTGGTGAAGGTTATAATATTTGATAAATAGAGAAATTGGCCCCTTTAATGAGGAGAGGAGGCTTGAGAAAAAAAAAAGAACCTCCAAATCTGAGGCCTGGGGAAGAGTAGAGAAACCTGGAATAAGCCACAAACAAATGTCGAACAGTTGTAAATATCTAAAAAGTGTCCGTTAGGGAGCCGAATTTATTTACCAAGTGTTTTGAAAAGAATCAAAACTAGAATCAACATATAAACCTAATGGTTGTTATGCCCTGCCCATCTTAGACCAAATAAAGAAGGTGCTATCCATAAACGATGGGGGGAAAAACGGGATTCGCTGGCCAGTGGAGCCTTAATTGATAGGTTTGAAAGGCAAATTACGTCTTAAATGAGGCCATATTTTAATCTATAGGCAAACTATCACATTCTTAGTAGAATCAGAAGTGGGAAAAAGACAAGGTGAATATAGTGCGTTTTAATGAGGCTGGCTGGGTCCATTTGAAATGCCAAAAAAAATCAGCCATGAATGGGGGACTTATATCTCATAAGTAGCCGCAAAAATTCATAAATTCTAATATTTGGTTGCCCAGTAAGAGTAAACGCAAGTTTTGGTAAGGCCAATTTCGCCCAAGCTGTGGGCCTCTGCAAAACTTGTAGACGCAACCTAGATTTTCTTGTTCCAAAATAAAACCTAAAAATAAGACGAGCTACTGTTACCGGAAAAAAGAAGAGGGAGGCAATTGAATGCCATTGAAATAAATATAAAAAGCGTGGGAAAAATATTCATTTTAATTACCATGGATCTGGCAGCTATGGAGAGATTTAGTAAGGACCATCGTCAAATCTTGTTTAATTTTTGGTAAGGCAGAGAGAGAAAAATTTTATTTTCCTAATAGAGATTACCAAGTTTTGGCGATTATACACTCAAGATAAACAAAACCAGTCATTCACGACCTTAAAATGGTAATTTGAAAGTAGATTATCATTTCCCGCTCCATTAACAAAATAAGCATTGCACTTTTGTTAAGATTAAGTTGATATCCGGAGAATTACTATTACTAAATTTGTCTAGGACTGAAAGGGCAGCGGGAATAGAACTTGAGAGATTAGACAAAAGCAGAAGAAGATCACCGGTACACGCTACTTTCAACCTCTACAAAAACCACCTCCTGGTTATCCACATATATCAAGATGGCTCCTGCAAAGCTATTGAGAAAGGCTCCATCACAATAGCAATAAAGTGGGCTCAAGGCAAACCGGCCTTGGTGAGAGCGTGTAACAAAAGTATCTGAATTTTGTGACAAGTTGTCCTGACAGCCTGAGGAGAAGCAGATAATAAGCCAAACCCACGGGAAATTTGTTTTCCCCAAAACCAATTACCCAACGTAAAAAAAGATAATCCACTCTACTCTGTCCAAAAACAAAACGCCTTCTCTGCGTCCAGAGCATCAAAGCTTCTGGGAAAGCAATTTAAAGGAGGATTAATAAACCACGTTAAATACCTTTCTGAGATTAGAAAAGGGAGTGGTCTGTTGGAAATAAACCCAGTTTGGTCCAAAATATACTGGAAGGCAAAACAACGTCCCATCGTCTGGCTAACACGTAGATAATAATTTAAAAGTCAACATTCAGCAGGCTAATGGGTCGGTATGAACCGCATAAAAGTGGGTGTCGTTATCTTTCTTTAGGAGCAGAGAATACAAGCCGGATTTAGGGATGGGGAAAGTGTGCCCGTTTTTATGGAGACTCAATGAACATCGCTATATAGGTTGCGGGACAATTGTTTTTCCAGAATGTTTTATAAAACTCGACAGGGAAGCCGTCTGGACCCGGATTTACTACTTTGTAAGGAGTTAACTGTCGCCTCTAGTTTCAGCTGCTATGATGGGACGTTCCGTTCCTCACTGCCTCTTCGCTTCAGTTTTTGGAGTATTAATCCTATCAAAGAAGAGATCAATATCGGGAAAACTGTTAGAACCTCAGCAGATGAATAGAATATTTTTAGAGAAATTCCATAAAGGATATTTATTCCAAGGGTCAGACGTTACAGTACAACCTGAAACCAGCTCAATTTGAGGAATTAGCTGAAAGCAGAAATTTGACATAGTCCGATGGGCCAGGAGTTGACTAGTCTTATCTCCGTGTTCATAAATTTTGGATCTGGAATTGTAATACAAGTTGTAGTGT
>NC_040018.1:14447996-14602739 GCF_000972845.2 Larimichthys crocea | reverse complement strand
GCTGTGACATAATAAGAATCATTTCAGTTTGTAAGTCAGCCTGCTCCTTGTAATAATCTATCTGGTAGTTTTTTGAGATTGCATATTAAAGAGTCTAAGAGTGCGATCCTAGAAAGCTTGGCGAACTTATCTTTTCTAGATTTTCTCTGATGAGCTTTATAAGAAATATCTCCTCCCCCTCAATAAAAGCTTTCAATCGTTTCCTCCCATAATACTGGAGGCTGTTACTTCTGGAGTTTTGTTGACCTGAAAAAAGAAGTCCAACTGCTCTGGGCCACAAATTATAAAATCTGTATTAACAGAAAGTGGTGTGTCTAAAACGCCCCGGGGACTTGTAGTCAAGCTTTTGAAATTTTGACGCTTTCATAGAAATGGAGGCATGGCTGAGACAACGATTTGAATCATATTGCAGCGAAATTGAGGAGAGCAAATTGTTATTCATAAAAAGAGATCAACCGGTGTAAGTACGGTGATATGTGAAAAAAAGGAGTATTCCCTATTTAATCTGGATTTGAAAAACGCCAGGGTCAACAAAATTAAACTCATTCATAAAGGATTGAATCATTTGGGCCGCCTGGACTGAATGCGGAGTTAAGGAAGAACGATCTAAAGATGGATTATCCAGCAGTTTTGATTCGCCACTAAGATTAAATGTAAAGGGAACAAGTCAGGTAGCAGTGAGAAAACCTGTCCCTAAAAAAGGACTCCATCTCCCATTGGGGCGTAAACATTAGCAAGAGTTACCTTCAATATCAAATGTTCAATGACAGCTATAAACCTGCATTATAATTCAGAGATTGTTACCATAACAAAGGGAATATCTCTATGTAAAGAATAGCGACGGCATCTTGCTCTACTGGAAAACGAAGAGTGGTAATTTTCCCCCGACACAGCTCTTCTCAGTCTGATACTATCTATCGCGTTTAAATGGTTTCCACTGCAAGTATAGATATGGCATCCAAGTGGGTGTAAGTAGGTGAAGTACTTTACTACGTTTAATGATTATTAGGCCCTTAACAGTTTAAACTTAAAAATTTAAACATCTCCACCCACACTATAGTGTTTCTCATAAAACGAGGTCTTGAAGGACAAAGAGTGTCCTTATGTAAAGAGAAAAAGGAATACAAAGGGAAAAAAAGAGAAAAAACAAAACAAAAACAAAAACAACAAGCAAAAAAAAAAAAAAAAACACATCAAGAAAGTAGCATAGGTACTCAGCCCCCCCCGTCATCCCCAAAAAACCTGAACGAACTCCCCCCCCAAGAATCGAAACAAACGCCCCCCACCCCCCGCCTCAACTATGCAGAAGCATCAAACAATGACGCGTGATAACGACTGTTGGGTTGGGTCCTGACTTCCTGGCAAAAGTGTTTTTCAGTTTCATTTTCAGCAAATTCGATTTCAGTACGAATCACTTTTCAGAAACTACAGTCTTAATATTTGTAATTGGGTTTTAAGATTGACTGTTGCATGAACATTCTCAGATCACATTGTGAAGTTCGCTTCACATATTGCCGCTTAAAGAATACAGTAACAGTCAAATCAGGTAGTATGTGTATGACAGATTACACTTTTGATCTTAAATTACTTCAGCTGATGTCCTAGATGCCCGATACCCAACAATACATTTTCCTTGCAAGTAAACTTTGAGCATACCTTTCATTTTGTGCTACTTTTATTTCCTCAAACATTGTACTTTTCACACCACGACAGTTTGTTTTCCAATACTATAGTTTTACTTTAGCAGATTAGTATGTTCCTCAATCATCTCACAGGCTGGGATCTTGAGCATCTGAGATCCTCCAGGTGCGTCACTCCTGATTGTTCCAGAGGCCAAATATAACACTACTGAACTTTTATTACAATCCAGATCCAAATTTTATGAACAAGGAGATAAGACTAGTAAACTCCTGGCCCATCGACTATGTCAAATTTCTGCTTCTCAGCTAATTCCTCAAATTGAGACTGGTTCAGGTGTAACGTCTGACCCTTTGGAAATAAATAATACGTTTATGGAATTCTATAAATTATTATATTCATCTGAGTGTTCTAACAGTTTTGCAGATATGATCTCCTTGTTTGATAGGATTAATACTCCAAAACTAAAGCGAGAGGCAGCTGAGGAACTGGAACGTCCAATCATAGCAGCTGAACTAGAGGCGACAGTTAAATCCTTACAAAGTAGTAAAAGCCCGGGTCCAGACGGCTTCCCGGTCGAGTTTTATAAGACATTCTGGAAACAATTGGCTCCGCACCTATTAGAGATGTTCATTGAGTCTCATAAACTGGGCACACTTCCCCATACCCTAAATCAGGCTTGTATTTCTCTGCTCCTAAAGAAAGATAATGACCCACTTTTATGCGGTTCATACCGACCCATTAGCCTGCTGAATGTTGACTTTAAATTATTATCTAAGTTGTTAGCCAGACGATTGGAAGTTGTTTTGCCTTCAATTATATCTTTGGACCAAACTGGGTTTATTCCTAACAGACACTCCTTTTCTAATCTCAGAAAGGTATTTAACGTGGTTTATAATCCTCCTTTAAATGCTCTTCCAGAAGCTTTGATAGCTCTGGACGCAGAGAAGGCGTTTGACAGAGTAGAGTGGGATTATCTTTTTTTTACGTTGGGTAAATTTGGTTTTGGGGAAAAATTTGCCTCGTGGGTTGGATTATTATATGCTTCTCCTCAGGCCATGGTCAGGACAAATGGCACAAATTCAGAATACTTTCGTTTACACCGCTCTACAAGGCAGGGTTGTCCATTGAGCCCACTTTTATTTGCTATTGTGATGGAGCCTTTATCAATAGCTTTGCAGAGCCATCTTGATATATGTGGTAAAACCAGAGGTGGTGTAGAGTTGAAAGTAGCGTTGTACGTGGATGATCTTCTCTTGCTTTTGTCTAATCTCTCACGTTCTATTCCCGCTGCCCTTTCAGTCCTAGACAAATTTAGCAAATTCTCCGGATATAAACTTAATCTTAACAAAAGTGAAATGCTTATTGTTAATGGAGAGGGAAATGATAATTTACTTCAAAATTTACCATTTAAGGTAGTGAATGCTGGTTTTGTTTATCTTGGAGTGTATATCGCCAAAACATTGGTTAATCTCTATAAGGAAAATTTCCTCTCTCTGCTTACCAAAATTAAACAAGATTTCGAACGATGGTCCTTACTAAATCTCTCCATAGCTGCCAGAATCAATGTAATTAAAATAAATATTTTTCCACGCTTTTTATATTTATTTCAATGCATTCCAATCTTCCTCCCTCTTTCTTTTTTCCGTAAAGTAGATAGTCTTATTTTAGGTTTTATTTGGAACAAGAAAAATCCTAGGTTGCGTCTACAAGTTTTGCAGAGGCCCAAAGCTTTGGGCGGAATGGCATTACCAAACTTGCTTTACTATTACTGGGCAACAAATATTAGAATTATGAATTTTTGGGCTAATTATGGAGATATAGAGGTTCCCCCATCATGGCTGATTTTGGAATCAAATTCGACCCAGCCAGCCTCATTGAAAGCGCTACTATATTCACCTTTGTCTTTTTCCACTTCTGATTATACTAAGAATGTGATAGTTGCCTCTAGTATTAAAATATGGACTCAATTTAGACGTCATTTTGGCCTTCAAACCTCATCAATTAAGGCTCCACTGGCAGCGAATCCAGTTTTTCCCCCATCGTTATTGGATAGCACCTTCTTTATTTGGGCTAGGCTGGGCATAAAAACCATTAGGGATTTATATGTTGATTCTAGTTTTGCTTCTTTTCAACAATTGGTAAATAAATTTCGGCTCCCTAAAGGACACTTTTTTAGATATTTACAAGTCCGACATTTTGTTTGTGGCTTATTCCCAGGTTTCTCTACTCTTCCCAGGCCCTCAGATTTGGAGGTTCTTCTCAAGCCTCTCTCCTCATTAAAGGGGGCAATTTCCTCTATTTACTCAAATATTTATAACCTTCGCCAAGGCTCTTCTACTGCACTTAAAACAGCTTGGGAGATAGACCTAAGAGAGGTGATTCCTGATGATGTCTGGAAAGAGATTTTGCGGAGAGTGCACAAGTCCTCAATATGTGCTGGGCATAGCTTTATGCAATGTCGAATTCTTTATCGAGCCCACTACACTAAAGCCCGACTTACAAAAATGTTTGACACAGTGTCTCCACTATGTGACCGATGCCAACAAGCCACAGCAAATTAAATCAAATCAAATCAATTTTATTTGTATAGCCCAAAGTCACAAAGTACATTTGCCTCAGAGGGCTTTACAATCTGTACAGGGAGTGACACCCTCTGTCCTTAGACCCTCGGTTCGAGTGAGGAAAAACTTGCCCACAAAAACCCTTTTAACAGGGAAAAAAATGTGGAATGTGGAATTACTCTCATATGTTTTGGTTCTGCTCTTCTTTGACTAGATTTTGGTCTGAAATTTTTAGTACTTTATCTAAGGTAACTGAAAGGGATGTAACTCCCAATGCCTTAACTGCTTTGTTTGGTGTATCCCCTTTTTCTTTTACTCTTTCCCCAGCTAAAATGGATTTAATAGCATTCACAACTCTGTTGGCCAGGAAGCTGATACTGTTAAAATGGAATCACAGCCTCCACCTTCCTACAAACTGGGTAAGGAGGTTGCTTTATTTTCTTAAATTAGAAAAAATTAGACGGACTTTGTTGGAAGGACGCCTATTTGAGAAGACCTGGTGTCCCTTTCTGTCCATGTTAATAGCACAAGTTGTCCGATCACTGGTGAACTGAGTACAATAATGTTACGCCTTTTTTTTTGTTTTTTTTTTTTTTTTTTTTCTTTAAGCACATATTTATTTATTTGAATTGATCTTGTATTTATTTGTCCAACTTGAACATTTATGCTTCTGTATTGACCTTATTACTTATTTAACTTTTTCTATTTATTTTTATTTACTTCTCTCTGATATAACAACTGTGATTAGTTTTATTTAATTATTATACTTTAATTTACTCACTGTTTAGGTTACTTACTTGTTTTTTTTTTTTGCTTTTCTTCACTGTTTATTTTATTTATCTTATTTTATTTATGTATTTATTTCTTCTCTTTTTATTGAGTATCCTTATTATTTTTCATTACACTTGTTGTGGGCTGGGTGCCCGAGGGTTAGGGTGGGGGTTGGTGTTTGTTCTGGGTATGCTGAATTCAGATTGTAACCTGAATACTGTTGTTTTCTCAAAAATGTTAAAAATTCAATAAACAGAAAGTAAAAAAAAAAAAAAAAAAAAAAAAAAAGGAAACAACAGTCACTGCTGGGAACCACAACCCGAGAATAGTCTTGTAATGTCCTCACCATATCTGGCAAGTTGCTGCTGTAACTCATGTGCAGCAAAACTGCTGTCTTCAACACAGGAGGTCAGGAAGTCTAAACAGTAGCTGATTAGATAATTTGGACCTTCATCAATCAGATAGCCAGTTTTGCAGAGCATGCTGCTGCACAAATCATACAAGGGAGTTCAACCAAGGAGGCTGGAGCCGGTTTCCTGCACAGGTTTAAATGTTACTACAGTTCACCACACGCAGCAGAACTGACTGTTATTCACAAATAACAGATGTACATTTACACAACTACTGTAATTACAATTGTGAGGTACTTAAGCTAAAATTACATTTATTTGTCATCTGTATTACTTTTCAGATGATTAGTTTGTATTATGATCCCATAAAATGTTTCAGATTGTAGTTCCACAAAAGACACATTTCACCTTTTCAGATTTTGTTTCATGATCCTGGTTGAGGGTGCAAGAGGTAAAAGTATCCAGTATTTCACATCAAAAGTGATATCAGAGAAAAATACTAGAACAAATACAAATTTGTGAAGCAGAACTTTGTTTTCTTATTCTGGTTAACCCCCCCCCCAGATGTATCTTATATATGTGACACAGAGTTAGCTCTTCATTTGAGACTTTAAGTACTTTTTGCTGATGATTTGACTCCTACTTACTATAAATAAAGAGTTAGGGTTTTATGGCTCTTAGTTCAGAGTTAACCTGGGGATAAGTTGGCTCACATTTTAGACTTGAAATAACTCTTTATTTTTGTGACATTGTCTACCTTGCATTAGACTAATTTAATAATAAAATTACGACTGCCCTAACACTACAGGCCAGTTTAAAATATCTTAGTGAAACTGGCCCCTGAATAGAATAGAGAATAGTGTAGTACACTGAGGCTTTGTTGAAATCACTCTCTGCTTGTCACCTACTGGTGGACTTGAGGGGTGACTGCCCCCCCTGGTGCCCCCATGTTAGAAAAAAAACAACCAAAAGTACACTAAAAGAGCCCTATATGCTAGAAAATTAGTTTACCTGTGCACGTCTCTGAGTAGTTAATTCATAAGATATTTTAATCTCATCCAAGGATTGAAACTGTTTTACCATAAATGCATCACAACCTTCTCTCTGTTGGGAGTACGTGCTGCATGTAGCTGGAGCCTTTTTATTTATTTTTGGCCCCTGGCCCTCAGGGAGCCTGAGTCTGCCATTGTTCCTACCCAGTGTAATATTTTTTAAGTGCCCAGGTTCTCAAATAAAAAGGGCACCAGCTGCATGCAGTAGTACGGCGCAGTAAGTAGTCAGCAAATAAAAACAAATTACCTCCTTAAACTCCAGAGTCTCTTGTCTCTTTCTTTCAAATGAATATTAAAGAAACACTGACTCCAAATTACAGATGTACTTAAAAAGGTTTATTAGTTTTAAAAAGTTGTTTAAAAACCAGTATCAACAAGCACTTCCCCTTATAAAAGAACCAGCTAAAATGCAAAAAAAGAGAAAATCCTCTGTACACTGACCACAGCAACATAACAGTGGAGGGCAGCTCTACAGCTCTGAACCACTTTCAACAAGAGGAAGGGTAAAGTCTTCATTGAACACAAACGTCAGTGCTAAACAAATAAATGCAAATGTTTTCTCAGACACAGTAAAGAGAAACACTGAAGCTAAGAGAACAGACAGAGAAGTCTGTCTGAATTAAATTATACTCCAAATGAGATTAAATATAATATATTACAAGGATATGATCTGCTTTGGCAGAAGTTATAATATATTATGACATTAATATGACACCATATAATTATGGATCGTCTCATTGCCGCATTTTAAAACGTGTGCAAATATTTTCTGGGATCTCTTTTTTTTTTTTTTTTTTTAACCAAGATCCAGTTAAAAAATGTTGAATAACATGCTGAATTTTGAGATTTTCGTCTCATCACTTACCACAATGTGTTTATATTTAAAAAAGGACTGTATATGACACATGATATTATGCTATGACACCTAACGTATGCTAGAAAACATCATAACAGTGCAAGTCAATTTACTGTGAATTCACAAGATTATTTAGTTTGCAAGGTTACAGCTCCTGTACAAACAACACACTCTAAATAAATAGTAACACAAAAACACACGGGGGCCACACTCCCAATCTGTACAACAAATAAAGGTAGTGTGACCTACAATACAAACACACTCAGGGAGCTAATGCTAACGCAGTTCATGGATATATTACAGTGTTTTGTTTTGTTTTTTGCCTCCAAAAAAACATTATTTACCTGATGGACTTACAAAAGCATCATTAATAGTAAACAAAGAAATTCTTAATATTGTCCTGATTTTTATAAAGAAATGATTTCCAGTGCACCAATCTTTCATGTATTTCCCATTTTATCCTTCATATTACAGATATTCTGTATTTGTTATGGCTATGTCCATCACATAGTATATTGATATTAGACACCAAGGATCCCAGTGCATGTTATTACAGGTTATATTTAAAGGTTAAGTCTTTGGTATGGACATAAGGCTCAGAAACCAAACCTCAGGAGCACCTGTGAGTCTCATCTCATCTATGGTTGCATGCCTTCTTTACACGTCATCAGCGTAAAGCAAGACGTTCACATTTGATCAGTGATTAGCTGTTACAGCTCAGGGCATGTAGTGAAGAACATTCCCCCCGTTATTCAAACCAAACAAACACAGTGCATTTATATAAGGAAACACAAGTACAGTATTACAGATTGTCAGTGCAGTATGACGAGTGCTACATTAGGAACCAAACTATTAAGTACATTTTTAGTTCATTTTTAGATTGAAGGCGTAATTTGCACAATTCAAATTATGCATTTTCTGAGTGCTAAGGATCATTATTATTATGATTATGATTATCTTTTATACACGATTCAAAAGTGCACAAACCCTTGTTTCAAGGGGCTTAGTTTAATTCTCAGGATTTTAAATATTTTATCAGTTTTTACCATAGCTGCTTGTTTGGTGGACACCTTTCATGTTGTACATTCAGACATGAAATGTGTCCCACAATCATCCACAATGCTCTGTGTGACATGACTACCATATAATGCCATATAAGTACTCAATACACAATTAAAGCTTTCAGTGCAGGACAGAGGTCATCCTTCTTGGCTTGATGTGTACACAATAAAAACATCTCAGAACAAGAGATCTCAACGTTTTTGTTCCATAATGTGAAGTGCTGATATTTCTGGACATATCTATGGATTAAACATTAACAAATACATACTGTGCATGTAAAGTAAAGGGATTTGTTTAAGCTTCTAACACTTTATAGTTTGTGATTATGCAAGACAAACCTTTGTGGCTTGACAAACTAAACAATGTGGAAAAAGAAGCTAATGATATTATTGAGGTAATTTCTCCAACATGTCTGAGCTCTACCTATATTAGACGTTTGATTCTCGTGATGATTAAGAGATGAGGTTTTTTTTTTTATTCATTAGCTCGTTCTCAGAGTCCCACTGTTAGAAATACTTTACATGAGAGAATTCCAAAGCTTGAAAATGTGAATATAATCAGATGAATTTTACAGAATGTTTATGATTTTCTTTTATGGTTCGGGTACACTTAAAAGTATTAACAAATACTCTATCTGCTCCATCGAAGTGAACCATCAGTGATGACAGATCATATATATTATGATATATATATATGTTAAATGGATTCACACAGATGAATGTGATTCTATGTCTTGTTGTTGCTGACACCAGACTCACACCTAAAGCTCATACAAAGATATCTTGTTTTTTTTTGTTTTTTTACAGTGAATTTACACCACAAAACAAATGTTTAATTTATGGCATATTATTAGTTTAGCAGTAAGTATATTTTGTGATTTTGTACCTTATGCTTTAGTTAGATAAGGCCTGCAGTTCCCAGGATTTAGACACTCGTTTATATAAAGAAATGCTGCTGTGAAAGGCTTCATGATAATAACATTGTTTCATTCATTCCAACATTTCTTTACGGTGTTTGATTTTCTCATTTTTCACAACATTAAAATGTTTCTTTTTTTGCTCTGTATTGTTTACTTATCAGAAATGCTCCTTTTCAAACATCATGAGGTGATATTCTCTGATTAAAGGGAAATGACCAGCATTTTAATCAGAGTTGCAGCATCTTTGCAGTTCAGTCTGGCACTTAAACTGGACAAACCTCGATGTGTCCAGTGTTGTATTATAAAGTGTAAATGCCTCAAAATAAATAAAACAAACAGCAACCACAGGTTAACATGTTCAACATGACTAAAAGAAAGCTCTATTTTCAACCCATCAACCCAACAGTTGGATGATCTTTACTTTCTAGCCAGTCGAGTCCGCTTGAATGTGCCGACTCGCTGGTGATTTGCTGAAACAGCTGATCATTCACCAACTCCTCCGCAACAGCATTTTGAAATTGCCCTTGCTGCTGGTTGGGGTCAAACAAAAGGTTTGTGTCCAATGCATTAAGGTCATTGATGCTGCTGGAGAGCTCAGATGTCATTCTGATTTCGCAGGGGAAATCTGCGGCGCCTGTAGTTAGCTCCGACACCTGTTCCATGAGCTGATTGCCAGCAGTAAGGCTGTTATCTGTCAGGAGGTCTTTCACAGTGCTGCTGAAATCCAACTCCTGATGCTGCTGTAGTTCTTCTTGATGCTGCTGTGAGCTCAAAGCTAACAACATAGACTCAGCCTGTTGTCGGTGCCGCTCTCCAGAGGCTGACTGAGCTCGGCTGTCTCCTGCTGAGAGAATCATTCGTTCATTAACAGCATTTTCGATGAGGTAATTTGGCCTCTGCAATTTGCATGTGCTGGTGGAGTCAGAGGTCATCAGGCTGAAGTGGTTGTCACTGCAGGAGAGGTTTGGGGTGGACTCCAGGATCTGGGTTAGATTCATGCGTGCAGTGTAGCTGGAGGGTAAATTATTGATGCCCACGCCCCGCACAGTGTCATCGTGGTCCCCATCCAGTTTGCTCAGAAGGACATTGGTGATGTTTTTGCTGTTGCATTGTTGACCCTGCGTGGGCAGGACCTCAGTTTGCATCATGACGTTGAGTGGCACAGAATGGCTCCTCTGAGCCATGCTGCTCACCCCAAGATTTGTCTGGCTGTTTGCAAAGATGTTCAACACCTCAGGCGTCACAGGCGAGTTAAAGGGAGACACTACTGATCGAGGGATATAAGGAAGATTTCCTGTGTTCCCACTCAAATTTCTCTGATGTACAGCGGGGCTTACACTGCGGCATCGAGAAGTTGCTGCAGGTGTGTTGGTGGCTTTGTTATCCAGAGGGGCTGGCACGGCAAAACCCTCCTGCTTGGTCATGTTGGCCATGCTAGCTACCTGCTGCTGCACAGGCGAGATGGGAGTCAAGCGGCCAAAATGGCTGTCGTGATGCCGTGCATGAGGGACGGCGAAGGCGTGAGGCTTTTGAAAATGGTCACCTATGAGGCCTTGATAGCTGGGAAGAATTCCACTGTTTGACTTGTTTGAGCTCCCATTGCTGCTGTTGTAGCTGTTATTCATCCACTCCAGCCTAGTCTTGTCTGGGTGGGTGGCCATCGGTCTCTGCATGGGCTTGACAGGGCTGCTGGAGACTGTGCTGCCATCATGGAAACCAGTGATGCTGGAGTTGATGGGTGTGAATGCAAATGGGTTCCTGCACTCCACTGGACTGGGAGGCACATTGCTGCTGCAGTTGGAGTGTGGAGTACCAACTGGGGTGTGACGACTGCTTCCCAGTGCGCTGTCCACTGGTGTTGTGGAGGCGATGCGGGAACAGGGGCTCTCTCTGGTGAGGCCTTGGCCTCCTCCCATCATTTCTGATGTGGGTGTGGGAGTGGGTGTCGGTGTTGGAGTTTGTATCGGGTTGCTGTGGCTGTTTGCAGCATGAAAGAAAGTCATGGTCTGATTGGTGGACATTATGTTGTCCGGCATCATAGCCTGTTGGCCTTGCATTGTGTTGCAACCTCCAAACTCCTGCAGGTTGTTAAGTTTCATCTGCTCTTCCATCTGCACCAGCTCCTCGACAATGCTGTCCTGAGTCACATCATCATCAAAGGGAAAGTAGTCGGTATCTGTCTGCATGGGGAGCTGGCTCGACGATGAAGCTTGATTGAAAAAGTCTAAGGGTTCAGTAGCAGGGTTGGACTGAGTATAGGTCTGTTGCTGAACTCCTTCCAGGTTCCCAGTGGTCAAGTTTGAACTCCTAACATCAGTCACACCTAAATGTTTTTGGTGGCCAGTGTTATTAGGTATAGCATGTGCATTAGCCATTGTGTGCCCTTGCTGTTGCTGTATTAACGCGTGACTAAATGAGGTGTTAGTTTCCATAACAGTTGAAGTATTTTTCCTCTGCAGTGAGCTCTGTGTTTTGGCAACAGAGTAAAAGCCACTGGCTCTGAAAGAAGAAGTGCCAAGTCCATGGACTTGAGTTGACGAGACAGAGTTCATTTTCGTCTCTACCTCCCTGGTAGCTGGTGCACTTTCAGGTCTAGTAGGGGCTCCGTGTCTGGGGACGTTAACCATGTTTCTCATCCCATGTGCAAGACCAGCAGCACCCTCTACAGCCTGCTGGGACATAAAAGCCCTTTTGATTGGCGAAAGGTCTGGGCTGAGGCCCGAACGTTTCCTGAGGCTCTTAGTGGACAAGAAACCTTCCTTTGCTGATGTTACACTGCTGCTTTCCCCACATGAAGGTCCCCTGCTGGTGTTCAGAAAAGAAACAGCACTGGTGTTCTGAGTGGAGGGAGTTAAGTGCAAAGTGCTTGTATTATTAGCGCAATTATTGCTGCTTTCGACTGGTGCCACAGTGTTAGTGCTCGAGGTGGACATTCCATTGCAAGTGCTAGTGCTGCATGTTTCCTCCAGACCCAGGAAGCCTCTGGTCTGAGGTATGGGCACACTGGCGGCCCTCTGTACAGACCCTCCAGCCCTATTTGCCATTGTTCCTTGGGTCAGAATTTGACTGCTAGGATTTTGCACTTGGCTGTTTTTATGTATAGCTTCAACTTCCATTTCAACATCGATGGTATGGTTGTAAGCAGTCTGCCCTGGCCTGGCCACCGGGGCCAGAAGGGGGGCTGCAGAGGTGCTCCTCATGCTTTGATTGTAGCTAACGTCTTCTGCAACTGCATAACTGCTAATGCCTGCAGATGCCGGCCGCAGAGTGGTGTTGGTAAGGGAAGTGGTGGTATTGCTGCTGTTGGGTGCAAGAGATATGGCTGTCATCTTGACCAAACTGACTGGGCTGACATGACATGTAGTCATCACAGTCTTAATAGGGTTGTTTCCGATGATCATGGTGGAGGGCGAGCGCAAAGTGATAGCTGTCGTTGCCGAAGGCTTGGGCAAGATTTGCGCATAGCGCTGCCGAGCGGTGCGCTCTCCCACAGGACTGGCTAGAATATTTTGTGGGGTTTTGGTGCTCTGTTTTACTGCCTGAACTGGCTGGGTCACCATTTGGAAGTTAATAGGGAGCATTTTGTTCTCTACTGTTCCCACTGAACTGGGAGACATCAGTTGCCTGCTTCTCTGTATCTGCAGAGAGAAAAGGTTGAAAATTTGAACTGCATCAAAGTTTCAAAACAATACATACATGGGTTATAGACACCTAAAGTGACATACGATTGTGGATATAATAACCATGTTGATTGGGTGCCTGCAGATAGGACAGAATTATGTTTGAGTCTAGAACAAACTACACTGAGAGCCCTGCTTTCTCACCGTGATGGGGCTCGGGACAGCAGCGACCATGATGCCTATGGCTGGCTGAGGTGATGGAGAGGTGGGACTGGCACAAGGCACACCGTCATCTGCCCTCTGGGTTTGTCCCTCTCCAGGTAAAGGAGAGTGCAGCTTCTGCTCTTGTTGTTTCCTCTGAATCTTCCTCTGGAGCTGCTGCTTGGCATCAACAGAAGGTGAACTCAGGGTGGTCACATGAGGCTGAAAGGAGTGTGCCTCAGCAGTGGGGATGAATGCTGAGGCTGACTGTGGAGTATTGAGCTCTAAAGAAAGGAAACAGTGGTATTTAGATATATCATGTGTCATGCTACTTTCATTATTAAGATGTAATAACTTCATCATAATAAAAAATCACAGTCACAGTGTTACATGTATAATGAAGTTTTATCATTCGACAGCATCTTAACTTATTATTTGTAGCAGTTCTGCTATTAATCTTTCTGTTTCCATACCCTAAAATATCTGAATAAAGCAATACAATAATGAACACAAGGTCAAAAAGAAATAAATCTTAATGTCAATAACATCAGTAATCGTTTCAAATGACCACCTATACCATAAAAAAATGAAGGCAGAGAGACAAACTGCAATTCTGTGACAAAGAGCATAAAGTAAGAGAGAAGAATCTCTCAGCAATGTCAACGACGATAAATATTTAGTTTAATTTTAAGTTTAAATAACATGTTCAAGAATATTTAACTTAAATATTAACTTAATATTGTATGAATTGTTTAAGAAAGAAGCCTTCTGGGTACATTTGCATAATCATATTTGTGCACAATCCACACAGAAAAGGTCTATTTTCCTTCGATATATTACAAATATTGACTGTATCAGCCAACATAACAGTCATTTATAAAAAAAATTCTGGTTGGGTTCTCTGTAACTACATCAAACAGGAGCATTTTTATATTGAGATATAGAGTCAAAACCTGACAGTGCAGTAACAAGTAACTGTCACTAGATGTCACTGCTAACCTGTCTTCACATGAACTCTGTCTTACCTGTTGCAGTGCCGGTTGTAATAGTGAGAGCTGCCAAAGACTTGTTGCTGATATAATGGCTGTCGATTAAGAAGCGAGCCAAGTCTTCCACGGCATCAAACTGGCGTTTTAACACCTTCTGGGCCCACTCACACACCAGATCACAGGCTGCAAATCTCACATCCTCCTTTATGCTGCTCAGCTGTCCCGCTGACTCAAGGACATCACAATGGAGCTAAACACAAGAGAATCGTGGTTATATACAGTATATGATATACATGACAGGACAGTGACATTAACAGAGTCACAACAGTTGCAGAGAGATCATTTTATTATTAAATATCAGTAAGGAAGATTTAAATGTACTTACTCCGTCCCCTGTTTTATGGAGATCCAAAGTGGGTAAAGATGGCATGTGAACAAAGGGCCTCTTCCTTAGTCCACTATAGCAATATGTAAGCTAATGTTAAGATCAAAAACACAACACATGCTGGAAATATACAGTATACATACACTGCTTTGGGATATCAATTACCTTATCAAACCAATACATTTAATGACATCTATTCAGCTCAGAGCTAAACAGACCAACTCAATAGGTGGTACGTAAAACCTGCACATATAAAACATTTAGTTGTAATCACTGATGAATTATAAGAAACTTGAGTATGGGAGTATTGAGTGTGGGAGCAGTGGTGTAAATATCTAAATACATATTTAAGTTGCTGAAATACTGAACTGCTGCTGAACTGTGTGGTAGCAAGTTTAATGGTCCAGCTTCTGATGCTGTGCAACCAATGTAACTGTGTTTTATTACAGAATAAAGCTTTGTCAACTTTTCTCTGTTAATAGTTACTATTCAAATGAGGGGTTGAGTTGTTACAGTTCAGTGTGATTCATTTTGATTAGATTTCATCTAGTGCTTTGAGCTGCTCCAACTGTAAATGTAAATCTAGGAGATAATGTTTGCTTTGCTTTTTCACTTGCAGCTACAGTACTACTCAAATTACAGATGTAATGAAGTGATACATGAACCTTTCAGTCTATACGCTGTAAGTAATTACTGACAATGCTGTAATATTTAAATCAATTCAAACAAGTTCAAACACAGAACTATATATGAAACCAGTTCTTTTGATTACTAGAAATATTTTACATATGAAAATGAATCCGTGGACAGTTTGCTAATATGAGTTGAAAACTTTCTTCAACATCCGATATTTTAAGTTTTTCTACATTATAACCCAGAAAAAGAATGAATGGCCTCACCTTACACAATAATTCATTCATTTAAATAACTAAAGGCTGTGAATAGGAACCAAGTTTTGGCAAAAAAGAAAAGAAAATAAATAATTTTGAAGGTTTCTGAAGGTTAAGATCACAGTGACTCCCCTGAGGGGCCTCTGTATTATGCCTCCGCTTCCGAAGCAGAGGGGGACTTTATTTCATTTCACATCTATATTTAGAGAGCTTATGAACTGCAACAGCAGATGGTCTGTGACCAGAGACAGAGGCCAGACTGTTACAATCCATTCCTGTGAAGGATATTTTGATTTTCCTCTCATGCCAAGTCGACGTGCCTTCATGTTCGGGAAGACATTTTTCATCATTTTTCCAAAGTCTGCAGCACTCAGTGGGTGATAGTTAAGATTGTCACAGAAGCTCCTGGAAGGTATAACAGACAGAATAAATGTAATTAAGAATAAAGAATTGAGATTAAATGCCTTTGATCACAAATCAAAATCAAAACACAGTTTTTAATGTGACAAAAGTCTTTTTTCTATTTTTTTCTATTCTAAAATTCAACTTTTCTGTCATGGTGTGACAATATTAGTTTGAACAATTAACGCTGCTCTAATAAATATTTTTATAATAACAATGGATAAAATGACACAGAATTATCACCATAACTTTGCTGTTTTGGTTCACTCTCACGGCTCTCATCTTTTTTTGAGCCACAGCATGCAGCTGTTCTCAGACAAAAATCTGAGGAACCCACTGCACACGAAATGCTTAGCATCAAACAGCAGACAAAGTTAGCGACTAGATGGTGAACACAGTGGGGCATTCAGCAGCTAAAGAGCCAAACATTTTTCTCAAGAGTTGGTGGAGACCAAACACGGAGTTAAAACAGACTATGCTACGAACATCTGTCATGACAGAAATATACAACACAGACTCTTTGATAACACATTTGCTATATCAACTTTATAAGTATGTTGTATTTACAGCTTGTTGTGCTGCCACCAAGTGGCCAAATCCGTTAATGCAGGTTTAAAGGTAGAATTGCAACAGTGGAGATGTAAACAAGATTCCCATCAAACAAAAAGTCCATCTACTGGTTATATATCCAGAGTATGAACCACACAGATACGTGTAGGTATGTACCAGAAACTGTAGTCCATTCATCACAGATTAACTGAAGTCCTGAACTGTGCAGGTTCAGAACACTTCGGTGCCTGTATAGTCAGCATGTGTGTCATGTGTGTGGGTTTATCTTCAAATGTCTCCGTCATGCTATTTAACTCAAAACCTGGATGTGGAGTATGTCCGGGAAAATATGTGAATATTGGCTATCAACTGGAAATGAAACAATTTCTTAAGAAGGCTTCATTATCCACTGCAATAGAGCTATGACAAAGCAAAGATTGCAACAAATGTGATTGTTTCAATGTACAAAACCAAATGTTGTTTTGAAGTGAAGCACGCTGCATCTCTTTAAAGCCTTTTCACCTGTCTATCCTAAAGGCGCCAATATTTCTGGAGGCCACTATATTTCTGATCTGGTAGAGTTAAAAAGACAGTTATATAACACTGTCAGAGCATTTCAATGGCTGTCTCAGACTTTCCATTCTAATATTACCAGCACATGCTGCTCTCTGTGATGCCTGCAGCGTCTATTTATACTGAGGCTTTAGCCGGCAGCAATTTTTTGCTGTCCTTCAAGTCTATACTTTAGTAATGGAAAAATCTGATTTGTAATATTATATATAGATTGTGTAATACATTTTGTATGTGTTTAATAGGAAACTGAGAGAAAAAAATAGTCTCAACTTGAATCTGGTTAGTTGGTTGGTGTATGCAGCTGAAGTTCATACTGGAGTTTTCAGCTGCCCTCTGTTTGTTTATACGTACTTGTATTCATCATAGACCTCCTGTTTGGGAAGAGAGGTCTCTGGGTATTCCTCTAAATGATTGCGGATCCAGCTGAATGCGTGCATCTGCTGTGTGCGGCTTGATGACAGGGCGCTCTGGTCACTTCAGGAAAGAAATGGATCTTTAGTTCATCGACAAAGTGGCACAGCAAAAGATACACTTGGCTGACTAAAGACTTCACCAGAGCTACTTTTAAGACAAAAAGGATTTTTAGATAATAGTAAACCCATTTTTCAGTATAAAGACAGCAGGTGTATCCTTGCTTACCTTTTATCAGTGTTACTGCTGGGACCAGAAGGCAACTTAAGGTAGAGGTAGAGTTTTTCAATGTCTGAGAACTTCTCGATATCTTGCTGTAGAAATAAAAAGGGGACAAAAAAATTTGAGTTTAGTATTTGGGTTTTCTGTTCATCAGCACAAATTAGGATTTAAAAGTAGAGGTTGTCCTCACAAATAGTGGAAGGGGGGAGTGATTCCTGGATGAACAGGACAAAACGCTTCATATTCATATTTTTCTGATGGATTACCAAGAAATGTTTATGTCCAAATATTCATGTATTCATGGTTCCCACAGGATGAATCTTATTGGTGATTCTCTGACTTTTCCCTTTAGTGCCACCAGTAAGTTCGCATCATGGACTGTATAAAACACAGACTTAGTATCCGTGACGTCACCCACAGGTTTATAAAGAGCCGTTGTGAAGCTCAGAATGTGGTGGCTCTGCAACTTTAAGCCTTAATATAATTTGAACAGGTGAGTTCTATAAAAATTCACCCTCAGTACAGTTGTCATGAACGGGGAAATTAGCTATAGATACCAAAACTGTTTTTTGTACCAGGCTGTAAACATGTTTATTTCTGCTGTGAACTTGGACATTTCATATGGCAGCTTATATAAACTTTTGTGGACAGCCTCACTGTTCGAGGAACTGCAGTCCTCCATACAACCTTGGATGTTGCATTTGTGGGTTTGAGTATAATATCTCAACAACTATTAAATAAATTACTATGGAATCAGGTACAGACATTTATGCCAACCTCAAGATTGAAATAGCAATGATTTTAGAGGCATTCCCTCTAACACAAAATTTCCTATTCCAGATCCTATTCTCTCTGTTCAAATGTGAAAGCAGTAACAAACATACATAGACTTTTCCAACACAATAAAGAAAATGTACTATTAAAATACAATCAAATAATGAATTTAAATAGTTGTTTAACAGTTAGCCTTTCAACACACGATATTCAAGCCCTGTTATAAACAACAGCCAAACCAGTGGCCACGAATCAACAGACGTAGGTAGATTAAACACATCATTATGCACATTATGGTGTTTGCATGGCCACCTCTCCCTCTCATTCATTCATACTGAGCACACACAGACCTGCCAAGAGTGTACTAACTAAACCTCCTCAGCTCGGCTGTCTGACCTACAAACAGGCTTCAGCACTTCTAACGACGTTCTTCAAAGGGAAAAAGAAACATGAGAACTTGAAGAAGGAGAAGTTTAAATTCTGGTGGTTTTGATGTCAGCAGACAACAGTGTTGAAAACCAAATGATACTCTAACCCTGTCATGTTGTGTGGCGTGGATTTAGTGTATTCAGTGCCTCTTTGTTTTGGTATTCAATCCCCTTGTAAGTATTTATGTTTTATGGTTTTACAACATTAAATCAAAATAGATTGAGGATCAGCGTGTAGACATTAGTGGCATCTCGTAGTATAGTTGCAGATTGTAACCCCTTGTTTCACCCTCTCCCTCCTAGCGTGAAGGAGAAACTACAATGGTGACGAAACATGTGCAAAACGATAAAGACTTGATCCAGAGCCAGTGTTTAGTTTGTCTGTTGGTCTAACCTTTGTTGCACCAATATTGTGGCAAAACCTTTATCGTGAATACAAGGGAACATTTCGACAAGGGGTGGCTGAAAAGTGAGAGGACGGATACAAGAAAAACCCACTGAACATTCCTTGGAGTACAGTTAAAGGGTCTTACAACTTAGTCTGTTTACAGATCTTAAGAAATATTACTTAATGTGTGAAAAAAACGAAGTAAAAGAGGGAGCAGCATGACCACTGATAAACATAGTCAGCTGGGTCTGAAGTTTAGAAGTTTGGAAATTAAACAAATCTGTAGGTGTTCAATTAGAAAGAAGTGTTTAGCAGACCCCTGTAGCCTGCTCTTTATCTGTGCTTGAGACTAACCACTGCACATTTAGCATAACATATCTGAATTTCCCCAAAATGCTGGTGAACAAATTGCACTGTGGTTAATGTAGGCGGCATGGTTTGAAAAGGAAGATCCATGGAATAAAAAAGACAATATCACTGGTTCTTCTGCTTTGACTTTGATCCTCTTTTTAGAGTGTCCATTTTGAGGCAGAGTTTAAATCAATCATTATTACAAATTGTGGTTCAACAAAAACACACACAATTCTTATTTTCAGGTGATTATACACTAATGGAAACATAGTAATGTATATTCTATACCATTGCTGCCAATAAATTATTAAAAAATGACTAAATACTAAAATTACACACTGGACCTTTAAGCCTACCAGTGCAGTGAAATTGTATTCATACAGCGGTACAGAAGAGACACACGTACAGAGTAAATTTCTGCAGACAGACAGACAGACAGACAGGCAGACAGGCAGACAGACAGGCAGACAGGCTTCTGTAGGAGCCTGTAAGGGGAGCTTGAGTCCTCAGCCATTATTCTCTCAGGACAGCTCACTGCATGGTGAGTGCAAAGACACACAATGCCAACATGTCTTCGCTCGTTTATATATATATATTCAACCTTTCAATTGGCTCCTAAGAATAAACTTTATTCTGTCCATCTTCTCCAATTAACTGCTTTGTTGTTAGGGAACCACAGCTCACGCACGGCTGAAGGTAACAGACAGCATGAACCATGAGGAATATGCGTAAATACACATAATAAAGAAACACTTTTTGTTTAAACTAGACATTTTAGATTCATTCCTACTAAAAAAATGTTGGCCTTTTTAGTGTGACTCATTTCCTGCTCTGCCGACTTGGACTGTCAATGTCTGTATGTTACTGTGTCATTAGCTCTGCACCGTGACCTCCTTCTCCCCTTTTTTTCTTGGCTGGGAGCAGTGACTTCCTAGTGTCTTGTGATCACTGTGAAGATCAGTCAGTATATTGTTGCACTGCTTTATGCTATTTTCAACAAGTTGTGATTGTTGAAGTAAAAGCTCTGGCTCACACTCAAAGTTAAGAGTAGCTGTGTATTAATTAATTTACAAATTACAGAATATTAAATAGTTGATGGTACACAGGAATCAGATATCAGGAGGAAGAGTGGTAGATGCCAGGAGACAACAAACAGACAGAGACATTTTTATCTGTCTTTTTTTGGAGCATGGCAGGGATGAGGGTAGGTGAACCAATCTGCATTAACAACTACATGACATCATACATTATAGAATATCATGTATGGACAATCAAAATCTTGGCCAGCTTCAACTCACCCTGACTCCACAGCAAATGTTTTGCATCTTCTTTCTTTTATTGGAGTATTGGAGTATTCTTAGGTTAAATGATACTGACAAGTGCACTTCCTGCTAAAATTCTTTATTCGTCATATCTTCAGCAAAGAAACAATTATTTCTCTGTTGTTCAACATGAAGCCTAAAGCTCCAAATGAGGCTTTAATAATGACTTTCACGTTCTCTGAGCTGAGCTGCATGCCGTTAAAGAGAGACGTCCAACTGAGCTCGCAACACCAATCTAGAGCACACGACATTAGCTGCTTAGTGCTGGACTTCTTTATATAGCAGGTTATGAAATCTACAGATCACTGGTCACAGAAGACCAGAGCCAACACAGCCTTAGTCACAATGCATGTATAAACAATATACATCAAACCATAACTAAATACAGTGTAATACAGCTACAGTCCAAGTATAAAATTTGCTCCAAAGGTGACAAATTGATACACGTGTACTTTTAAAATGACCTCTCTTTTCACATAATATCGCATGCTTTAAAATTTCTCCCCATTTACCGGTAGAACCCAAGGAATAACTTTAGTATGTTATAATATCTTTTTCTTTTCTTTTCTTATGTCCAATATTTGTGGGGTGAAATAAACAATACAATATTTAAAAGGTACGCTGAAGGAGCTCCAGGCTATACATATCACTCAGAGCTAATCTGATTATATTTTTCATTTAGAAATGCAACATACTGCTTTGTACTCCATTCACAGAGGAGACAATCACATGACACTGCTGTACTGAAAGCATATTTGGCCTAATTATGATGCTGCTGTTAGAGGTTAATCCCTTGATGTCAGCATTCATAGAGGCTCACTGCAGCCTACTACATGTCAATGCTCCATCCCACAGACTTTACATTGACTGACATCACGCCTAAAGATATCCATTCATGGCTCGGGGATAGTTTTACGAATCTTAAACCATCAAAGTTTAAAAATTTTAAAATGCAGAGAGTATTAATTGACCTGCTTGAGCTAAACAGTAGAAATCAGTAGCTCAGTACAGTTGTCTGGCCTCAGATGCCCCCCCTATAGGTTGTTCAAAAAATGTGTTGCTGACAGATCTGTTTTTTTTTTTTTTTTTACTGGGCCAGGAAGGAAATAAATTCATCTATCCATGTTTCAGCTCTACATGCGTGAACCAACATGCTATTTTTTTGTAATAAATAACAAACAATGCTTTACAAGATAACAATAAAATAAAACGTTCCATTAAACGTGCAATATGTAGGTTAAAAACACATCGAGAACACTCACCAGAATGTTTTCCACTTTGGATTGAACAGATTTGCTGAAAAATAAAGACAAAGTATAAATTAGTATGAAGCTGGTGTAACATGAGTGCTTGTGTCTAGTGTATTTATTTATAAAGCAGAGGAATGTTTGGTATGAGATGACCCTCCCTTCAGCATCTCTCAGGTCATGTATCCCACCACCAGGAACACATGTTGTTATATGTAAAAAGAGAGAGCGACAGAGAGCAACAGAGAGTGAGAGAGAGAGCGACAGAGAGGAGTGTGAGAGAGAGCGAGAGAGAGAGCGACAGAGAGGAGTGTGAGAGAGAGAGAGAGAGACAGAGACAGAGAGAGACAGAGAGAGAGACCGAGAGAGAGAGGCACTGTGGAAACATTGTCTGTGACAGAAGCACAGTAAAAGAGGAAATCTGTTATGTCTGTTTCATCTTATCTGAATTCAATCTTGAATGATGAATTTGATAAAAATGTGCTCTGTCTTTCACCCTTTACTTGTGAGATTGTGATTTTAAGGAAGAGTGTTCCCAAATTATTCATTGTGTTTCCTGATATTATTCATATATATAGCTATAACCATGACTATTGTATATTCCACAATAAAAGTAGGCCAGTCACATCTAGACAAAAGGTGCAGAACTACATGGTCTTGAGCCTTCAGCTGGATCCACGGCCATTTAGAGGAACAGCCTCTTAAGAGTCCTCTCTGCACAAACAGGAGGTCTATGATGAATACAAGTATGTATACAGTACACAGTACATTTTTCTTTATACACACTTACCAACTAACCAAGTCCAAGTTAAGGCTTTATTGCTAGTCTCAGTTTCTTATGAAACACATAAAAATATCAAAGTTTAACCAATATACACAGCTTTGTGAGTACCAGCATACATGTTGTCTGATATGTGGCAATATTTTACAGACCATAATGGCAAACAAAATGTCTGGGGTCATTTGTATCTAATAATTAAGCTCTATTTGTGTTTCTTTTAAAAGAACATCAGCTGATATATTGAGATTTCTTTGGCTTCCGCCCCAAAAATCCAGTAGCAGCCAGGCTTTAAAAAAACAAGCATTAGACAACACTCATCCTAAAGCTCTATACTGATTTAAACCAATGAGGCATCGCTCAGAGTCAAACCAGATACATGAATAACTTCTGCAAGTCTAATCCCTAATCTGCAGACAGGTCAGATTGTTGTTTACCATTGTACAGAAGATAAGTAATTTAAAGACTCTTAGCTGGAAACACTGGACAGGACCGAATCAAGTGGACGCCCTAAGCTACGACGAGAACAGTTCACTTTAATTCACTGTTACTAGGTGGCCAAGGATTTCCCAGCACTGAGAGGCCGTCATTAAGCTGCTTGTAAAGCAGATTTTGCAGGTACACTGAATGACACCTGAGACTTCGATTAGAAAAGGAGTAAAGAACTGAAACAAGATATCCTTCAAATCACACTATGTGTAATATCCAGGTGTAATTCAGCTTTGATTTGGTGGCTTGACCTAAAGCAAGCAGCAGCAGTAGCACTTCACTTATCATCACTCCATATGAAGACACGGTGATGGTCTGGTTGCAGATGAACTTGCTGACCCTTGACCAAGACGACAAGATCTCATTCTTACATGAGACACTCAGCAGCAGGTCACTGAGGTGAACGTCAATATTTATGCTGTAATCCCTGGTAAGGTTAAAGATTTAAGGAGCAGCACAAATATCCAATATCCCAATATGTTATTGACCAAAGCGACGCGTTTCTGTTGAGGTTTTTCCTCCTGACATTTAAACTCTGAACTTGTAGTTTTGACATTTTAATAGCTGCTTGACATTTAAACAACAGTGCTTGACTTAATTCCCCCACATTCAGGTTAAAAGGGTATTTTTGATCAGGGCATGGCCTTAAATGACGTCAACCAGAATAAACTGTCAACTGTTAAAGAAAATAGCATTTTTTTCTCACATAAACTGGCTTAACCTTAACACACACTCTTTACATTTATGTTGTTTAAGTTCACCTCATTTTAACATTAGGCTTTGATTCAGTGTTTTTGATGTGAAATGCTGCAAGTACCAGTGCACCTTCTTTTCAGACAGATCATTTTATACTTCATTTACAGACATGTGATTCTGTCTGGTTTATTCTTTTGGATATATTTATTTGTTTTAGACGTCTGACTTCACTGAGCTCTTTTAGCAATATCATGCTCATGTCTGGTATGTGTGAGCAGTTTTCAAAAACACATCTTGGTGATTACCTAATGTTATATTTCTGTTACAAGAGTTGATTACAGCACTCAAAATTTCCTGTGTTTGCTGCATACTGTGAAACTGAGTCATGACAAGTCAATTCACCCACTGCAACAGGAACCGAATACTGTGGCTGTTGGTTTCGGCATGTCGGTAGTGATTTGATGATGGAAATAGGGAGAGGACAGGGAACTGACTAAAAATGTAGATTCCTACTAATGTGATAGTGTCTTTAAGCAATCTGTAAACATGCAAAAGATGATAGCTGTGAGAGGAACAAAGGGGTGAACTAGTGCTATGTTTTGCATTCACTTAATTAAAAGTAGCAGTACTCTATTACAAGTAAAACTCCTGCATTTTTAATGTGTCCGTTAACTAAATGTACACAGTCAAATGACAGAGTCAGAGACATATTATCATGCCTTACAACATGAAATTATAATTAACGGTGCATGAAAGTGTTAAAAGCATTTTCAACTACTATATAACTATGTACTGTTGGGTAATTTGATCATATGTTTTGTAAGTAAAATCTTAATCTGGAGAATACAATAAATAAATAAATATATCATATTTTCTGGTGTGGTGTGATCAAGTAGCAACAAAGAAGCATAAATCTGAGATAAGTTAAGTATAAGAAATTCATCATTGTACTGTACAGGAGTAAATTCATTTAGTTACATTCCACCACTGTCCATGTCAATGTCCGACCCTAAAAAAATTTAGTGTACTCTAAGTCCTGATCAACAGATTTGGTCCTGAAACAATCTTCATAGTTTATTCTATCAGCATAAACAACCAGCTCAAACACTACACACACAAACAGCTACAAGCAACGACATACTCCCATAATAATACTGCAAAATACTGCACTGAAAACATCAACAAATGAAGCTGCAAATACATATTTATATGTACTCACAGCACTGTACTCAAGTACAACTTTTGGGTACTTTACTTGTACTTCCATTTATTGCTACCAATACTTCTACTTAACTGCATTTCAATGGGAATGCAGTGAATGTACTGTTTACATTTATCTGACAATATACTTATTTTACTAGTTACTACTTTTGCAGCATATAATTAAATCTGGCTGCACCTTCAACAGTATGCTACTTACATATTAATGCATCTGTGATACAATAAAGCAATGCATATTATTATAATACTCACAAGCCCTCAGTTGTTTACCTTTACAGTAGTACATTTAGCTGATAATACTACTTTTTAACGGTTTGCATGCAGGACTCTTATTCTGTGGTACTGCTACTTTTACTACAGGTAAAGTACATGATGTAAGAGTCTTTCTGACTTTCTGACTAACACAGTGAACAGGCTCAGTCAGGCACAGTAGTATCTGAACACCTCCTCACCAGATGGAGTTCTTGATCCGGAGCTGCAGAGCACTGGCCTCAGCGCCCTGCAGCCCGGAGAGCAGGCCGGGCAGGTTCCTCGCCCCGCGCTCCGGCTGCTGCTGCTGGGGGTCCTCCTCGGCCATCACGGCGGGCCTCTGGACAGGACTGGTCTGGACTGGATAGGAGGCGTGGACGGGTGTACTCGCCCGGCAGAGTTAAGCAACATGGACCTGAGGACGTTGCGATGCTAACGGGACAGCAGCGCGCCCTGTTGTTGTTGTTGCCACCCAGCCGTCCTCCGACATCGCTCGCTTCAAGTCCCAACACCTGGTGAATTAACGAGGCTGTGCAGCCAAACTACGAGCGGCTGTCAAACCCGAGCCGCTGCATAAAGATAAATAAAAGCAGATGTAAACTGTCAATGGACAGCTGGAAAACAACCAGCTAGTCCCTCCGGTGAGCTCTGCCCCTCACGTTATGGGATTTCTCTGCATGTGCAGGGTGAGTAGTAGCTGCTGGGCAAACGCATGCGCAGTAAGACCCCCAGTATTAAAAACAACATGAAAGCAGGAGACGCTACTATGAATGTAAATAAATAAATAAATAATAATAAATATTCACTACCAAAGCCTGATAAGTAATATTTGTGATAATACATGTTTGTTAGTGAGTATTCACCTTTAAATATAATATACGCTGACAAGATATACGCTTTATTATAAAAAGCAACAACAACTAACTAAATATCTTATAATTACTGTACTTAAGTGCAGTTCGAGCTACTTTTACTTAGATAGATGGATCCACCACATTTATTTGACATGTGTAGATGCCAGTTAACTTTCAGATAGTTTACATAGTAATATAAGTGTATAACATACAGAGCAGAATTAAATAATAAATCAGTGGTCCCATTTAAAAATATATATATTGTTTTGTCTTGTGACATGTACATAATAAAGTAGTTAGAATGAGCTCCACCTCAACAAGCAACAACATTAATTTTCTGTGCACACACTGATACACTGTTAATAATCTAATCTAAGTCACAAGGCCATTTTTTCTCCATAATGAGTACTTTTTTACTTTAAGCACATTTAAATGATGTTTTAGTAACAGTTTGAATGCAGGACTTTCCCTTGTCATAGTATTTTCTGATTGTTACTGTATTGGTATTTTTTACTTAAGTAGAGGATCTGAGTATTTTTTACCTTGATTTTTTTGGTCCTGTCTTGAAAAGGGTCCCCGTGTCGGAATCTAGGTGTAAGGAGTTATTTCAGCTGATATTGTGTTTACATGGTGCCTATTCTGGTATTTTTTGTGTGTTTTAAACTACCACACAAAAAACTGGGGCCATCTAATAGTCCACTGCAGAAAAACTGCACAAAATTCCCAGAGACATGGAAGAACTAGGGTTTCCCAACTGCTGGGTCTTGGTGTCCTGAAATCGGTGGCATCTGTGTCTACAGTCAAAGCAAACTGAAAATATTTCTATTTTCACAGGCTTACGATTAGACACTGAGTGTGTACCTGTCTGAGGTTTAGTCTGTATGTCTATGTGGGTAGGTGGGTTCTTTTTGTATGTATCATATTCTTTTATGTTATTTTTTGCTGTATGCATGTTCATGTAAAGCAGCACATTGAGCCTACTATGTGTGTTAAAATGTCAGCCTTGTTTATAAAATGACCCCATTAAAGGGATACTCCAATGATTTTACACATTAAGTTTAGTTAATCTGTCATGAGGAGTATTGCTCAGCCTGTGAAGACAGCTGTCTTCTGTGTAGGCTCTGGAGGAAGCTTTGTCAAGTTAAAAAAAATAAAATAACGCTGATGTTGACATCAGGTTATGTCTGCCCGGGCTTGAAACTTGTAACATGTAACATGTAACAGAAAGCCTGGGTGGTGTGAAGTTTGAAAAAAATGGGTGTTTTGTCAGAAAGGATGATGAAAGATGCTACTGAATGACATTATGAATAATTATGAACAATGTACAATGTGTTTTTGAAGCTGGACTAACACTAGAGACTAAAAGTGAGGATATCTCGGCCTCTGCTACATCAGTTTTGACCATTCTTATTTTTAACTTGTCTTTTTGATTGCCCCAACTTTATGTCAACTTTATCGGGGCTGATATTTTATCTAGTTTTTTGGGCATATGTCACTTCCATAGAGCCAGTATTTAGTATTGCTTAATTACAATTTTACTTAAATTAAACTAAAGTTACTTTTAGTACAACTCGTTATAGCGTTTCTGTTGAACTCTTGTTGATAGTTCGCCTTTAAATGTCCGCACAGGGCTACCGTACTGTGTGCGCCCTGAACAAGTCGTTGCTACGCAACAGGGCCGCACCGTCTCCCTCTGTGTGACAACAATGGCTGAAAGAAGTTCAGATAAAAAGCTCCGTCCGTCCCAGCCCGTCGTCCCGCAGGTTTGTAACCTATTTTATCAGGGTTTTCTTTTTTTTTTTTTAATCAGTCAGAGGTCAATAGATCAAATCTTTTGTTTCCAGCAAGTGAACACCAGCTACTTCCTCTAACACTGTGTCCTCCTGTGCTCACTGATCTACAGACAGAGGAAGGCAGCGTTATGAATATTCATATCAAGTTATTGATAGTATGTGGGTGGTGACACAGAGCTAACTGCTTTTGCTTTTTATACAGTACACATTGCTTTCACTCATTTTTCACAGCAGTTTTAACGTGGAAAACAACTTGAGTTTTACTTTTAAATACTAAAATATCATGCCTATATGCATAGGAGGTGCAAAACTATACATGTATCTATTCTTATACAGTTTAAACTAGACATCATCAGTCACTGGGTGTACAAACATGTCTTACTCTACTACTTTATACTGTCATTGGTCTTACTATAGTACAACTTTCCTTTGGGTTTTATGAGGGTTATGCACTGACTGGCCACTTCATTAGGTACACTCCAATACAACACCTCTACTTTTACCAATCTTATAATTTTTCATTTTATTTGCATTATATTGAGAGGTGTTTCTAATATTTTGGCCACCCTATTTACATCTATCTATCTATCTATCTATCTATCTATCTATCTATCTATCTATTGCAGTCCAGTTTAACACTACTGCAAACTATGACCTATATAGTAAACATATCAGTTAAAGTGTCACTGCTCTGACAGTGTCAATATAAATTAAAACATTATAAGTTTCATAAAAGTTGAATTTATGGCACAGCTCTTGTATTGGATCACACTGGACTGAATGAAGTGGCCAGTCGATGTATGTGTTAAGGTTCAGGATAATCTGTCCATCCCCTCTTAATCTTTGACCACTTACCTATTGTGTACAGCCTGACTATATCCCTATTTTCCTATATGTATCACATTATGATAGTATGAAACATCACTGTAATGGTTTTAACAAATTGTGACCAAGACACATACTGAGTGTCGCATATTATAGTTTAAAAATAAACTTGTCAGGGCTCCCTGGTGGACAAACTCACTGTACTGCAGTTTCTTGATACTTGATACTCAGCCAACACGTGTTTGTAATAAGATAATGTTGGCCTGCCAATTTATCAGTCAGGCTTAGGTTAAAGCAAGGTGAAATGCAAATTAATTTCTATTACATCCAGTCATTTTTTGTGAATGAATTTACTGCTTTGTCATGTTTAGGTGAAGAAACGTCCGTCCTCTAGCAGTAAGGCTGAGAAGTCCAAGAGGGCTGAACTACGACCACAAGTAAAACCTGCTTCTGCTCCAACAAAGAGGCACACAGATGACCTTCTGGCTAAAGAAGAACAATACAAGTAAGACTACCTGTTCCAGTATCTGTTGGCCTCTTCAGCGAACAGTTCATTTTAACATTGAAGGTTTATTAATTTTTAATGAAAGCTGCGACAAGATCTCAAGAAGCAGTGATCCACATATTGAGGAAATCATTGAATGAGTTTCCTCTTTTACCCCAGTTGAACTTTGTTGAACCTAGAGAGAAATTCTTCTTAATGTTAAGTAAAGTAACTTAGTAAAACCAAGTAAAAGTCAATATGCCAAAAAGACAGAAAGACATTTTTGCAGCTGTGTAACACGAGAATCTCTGCTGATGTAACGATTTGCCATATCATTTTTTATTTCTCTGTTTTATTTTCTTCAGACTCTTAAATGCAGAGCTGGAAGCCAAAACAGCCGATCTAGTAAGACAGGCTGAACAGCTTATGGTAAGTTATCAACAAGTTCACACAAATTAGCTGAAAAGCTCTTTTGTTTTGTTGTTTTTGCTGAGTAAAGACAAAAAAAATTACTCTGCCTCTTGGCATTTTTGGCGTATTTTAGAGAGAACAGAGTGAAGTCCTGTCAAAACCATTATCCGCCCTCCTGCTCACAGACATTGAAAATGAAGATGATTCAAGGTAATAAATATCTTCTCATGCAATCCACAGGGATGATTGTAGTTTTTTTTTCATGGTTTGTTTTCTCTTGACTGAAAAATCATCAAATTATTGTAAATTAAAACAGTGTAAGGGTATAACCGTAATCAATACAACTCGTACACTCCTGTATTCACAGTATTTATGTCTGTATCCATCTGTTCACCCACAGGATAATAAAGCTTCATCATCAGAGCTCTGTGCAGGAGCCCGGTGCGAAGGTATCAGTTCAGAATATTAAGTTAGAGTGTCTGTATGTCTGAAACCTGCAGACACTAATTTACAGTCCTCAAGTGTAGTTTTTTAATGCTGCAGACCTTCAGTACAGTGTGCTGTTTATATTTGTCATCCCTTTTCTTAGGTGGTGTCCAAAAAAAGGGTCACATCAACATCACAAAACATGGGCACTGGAAAACAAGGAAAAGAGCCTTGCTGTACTTCACAGTCAGTTTGTTTGTATATCATTTTAAGAGTCTTTATTTATAACAAAATAACTGTGTAGGTTATATATGTTCTAAAAATATATTCTGCATTAACATTCTTCACAAGGCCGCTTTTCACATTGTTCGATTGGTTTCAGAACCCCAAAGGCGTCTCACATGGATGATTTAGCAGCTGTAGACGACTCGGCTGACTTTTTCCTGGCAAAGACGATACGCAGCATGGAGGAGAAGATGGACGACACCGTCGCTCATGAAAATGTTGGGGAGGATTTGTGTGACGCTGGAGACAATGTAGGATCAGGTAATGTCTGTGTCACTTTGTGAAAAATAGAGCCTAGTTCTATTACTTAATAATAATCAATGAAAATAATATTTAATTCAGTATTTCATTCTCTGGGTGAGTGCTTTATATTTTGTTACATTCATTTTACTTTTACTGACAAAGACCTGTGTGTGTGTGTCAGGGTTAATATGGGATCTGAAACTTACTAAGAACGTATTTTCTATATTTTCTATCAAGGAATCTTGCTCTTGAGAATCCTAAATGAAGTATACATGTGTGCTTTGCTTTCACTGTCACTGCTGTCTTGTTAAGGCGTTTCAGATGCTCAGATCCGAGTTCTGAAGGCAAAACTACGGATTATGCAAGAGGAATTGGATCAACTCTCATGCGAATATTATAAGAAGGTACTGCAAAGATTCAGCCAGATTCAACTGTGACTGTTATTACATCTGCTTATCAGCAGAGGGTGACAGAGCTTCAGCTGAACTGCAAATGTCCAGTGATGGAAAAACAGGGCAAACAAACATGACAAACATCTGTTACTGTAGTGAAATAATCATCATATTCACATGAACTATCGACTTCTAGAGCGCACCACACTATAAAACGCCAACATTATTGTTTCTGAATAAATATTTCTAATAAATGACTTTACAGTCAAATGTAGAAGACAGTGTTTATACATGATGTTGTTTCTGTTGTTGCAGGACGATGAAAATGCTAAGCTTTGTGCAAAAATTAAGGAGCTCGAAGAAGATCGAGCCAGACTGCAGAAAACAACAAACATCCAGCAAACACAGATTGAGAAGCACAGAGGTTTAGCAGACGAGTCTAGCAAAAAATGTGAAGGTCTTCAACTTCAAGTGTCTGCTTTACACAAGGTCTGAGAGCATTTATCAAGCCTGACATGTAACTGACAATGGAGCTGGTCCAATTATTTCTTAATAACAAACTGTAAAATCCATCCATTACTTGTGAACTACTCATGTGTGATTACTTTCTGGCTGTGCTCTGTGTAGGAGATAGAAAATCTGAATAGATCCCACAAACAAGGATCAGCCATCCATGGCACTGTGGAGATTCGTCTGAACAGAGCTTTGGAGGAGGTGGAGAAGTTAAAGACTCAACTGAACAAGATGAAACAAATGAACAAGGTATAAAAATTGCACTGTTGTAAGAGCTTATAAACCCATACTATTTTGGTTTAATTACTTTAAATATTCAAACATGATTTGAAGTTTCAGATTTTCACGTATAGAAAATCTTAGGCTGGCTTGTACGGTACTCTTCACAGATGTTGTGTGTGTTTGTTTTAAATATACTTTTGTCTAGATAAATTATTTGTCTGACAAAATGTGTTTCATTCTAACAATAACATCTTGCAGTAATATGCATTAAATTGAGCCAAACCAGCAGAAAATATCTTGTTTTTTGTGATTTCTCTCTTTGCTACATTTACGTTTTATAAAAAGTGCACAAAACATTTCATCATCCGAATGTGCTCGACTTTAATATTTACTCCTCAGTAGAAACTAAGGACCAGAATCTTAATGTTGTTTCATGTTATCTAACACATTTTAAATGTATAATTTAAAAAGCAGAATTTACTTACAGGAATAATCTGTACAAGCAAAATAAAATCCAGTGTACATTTTAAATGATTTGATACTAATGATATATGTATAAATTAATAAAAACATAAATTACAGTTATAATAAGTAAAACAACAACACATTTGTAACAATCATAAAAAAATGCATCTTTATTTGTTGAGGACATAGCAGCAAAATGTGGAGTTACAGGGTTCATTAATTTATTTTAAGGCCATGTAATCATGAGTGTCTTAGTAGTTTTAAGATAAATAAAAGTTTGACTGAAGTGTGATAATGTGCCAGTATCTTTAAACGTAAAAAGATCATGCATCCTTTTACTGTAAGCTTCTATTAACTTCTGCTAATGTCATTCTTATCATTTCTTTTAAAGGACAAGATAAGTGAGGAACATCAGAGTAAAGAAAATCTGCTCGCTGAGAACAAAATGTTAAAAAAACAGAAGGCGGAGCTCATCGTGGGTTTCAAGAAACAGCTCAAGCTGATCGACCTTCTCAAAAGACAAAAGGTAAGTGTCTCTACTGTACCCTGTTAATACATGCCCTGTAGAGAGTTTAATCAAAGTATTAACTGACTCTCATCTGACCTCATCTTGCATTTATGGCTGAGATAATCCTCCAAATATTCCGTCTAAACAGTTAAAACTTCTTAAAAGAGGAGATATATTCTACTAAGTGCATACGTAGTGTGTTGGAGCTCATGCCTTTGTTTTTAGAGAAGAATCTTTTCAGTTTCAGAAAGCCTGGGGTCCATTTACAACCTATTTAAGACCTGATTGTCTGCAAACAATGATAACAGGGCTTAGTGGTTTGGCATGGGGAGAGTAAACGCTTTATTACTCATACAATTGTATCTGCATTCCTACTTTATATTGCATGTTCTGTATTGCGCATTGGATTTTGATTTGCTAAGTTCTGTCATGACTTGTAAATCTGTCAATGTTTAAATAAAAAAAATGTATGTATTAACTGACTAATTTTTGTTTTTGCAGATGCATTTTGAAGCTGCCAAGCTGCTGTCGTTCACAGAAGACGAGTTCATGAAAGCTCTAGACTGGGGGAAGTCATAAAGTCATAAACCGCTGAAAAGAAATGTTGGATAAAGGTGCATTGATACACGTGGAGACATTCAGGGTGAATTTAGGTTTTGTCTCCCAATTATTGATCACATTTAGCCACCAGACAACCTCATATCTTGTCTGGAATGATTTTAATTAAGATCCTGTCAGCACAGTCCAATAAAAACATGACTCTAAATCAATGTGTTGTTACTGAATGCTAAACACGTGCTATCATGTATACTGAGAGATTAACAACTCCCTAAAATTACTACTTGGTTCACTGCTTCAAGTGGCATGGTGAACAATATCAGAAGAAAAAAATCTAATCATCTCCCTCCCAGCCGTCTTCAGAGAAGATATCTGCCTGACGTGCTTTAAAGTTTTTTCTGAAGTCTTCATCAAAGTGCTGCAGGTCATCTTCACGGAGCAAGCCCTGAGAATAGATACACTCATGGTCAGACACTTGTTTGACTTACAGAAGGAACGATTTATGATTCATACACTGCCTCATACCTTTGGAAGATATCCAAGGAGTTTTGTTGCGTGCCTCTTAAGAAGTCGCTGCCTCTCTTCTTCAACTATCTGCCTACGCAGCGCCTCCCTCTCCTGCTCGATGGCTCTTTCTTTGGCCTCCAGTTCCTTGAAGAGAGAGATCAGAGTAACTGTCGAAGCAGGCCATTCAAAACTGACATCAAATGTCTTATGCTTGCTTATGTTCCCCCGACTATAAGTTTCATGTTGTAAATATTCAACATCAAATAACATCATGATAAAACTTGGTTGCTGCTACCTGTTGCCCTCTACAGTGTGGTGCGAGCAGTACACCTTCTGACTGTAAAGCTTCATCAACACCAACATATTTTGGATGTAACTATGCACACAGGGAGAGCTGGTTTGTACCATATCAGCCTTGCGCTGCCGTCGTCTGTCCTCCATCATTTTCTCCACCGCGCGTTTGTGCTCAAGCTGCTTCATGCGGCGTTTCTGGGCATTCATCTGCTCTATGCGATCGTTCTCGGCAAACTGAGCCATCATCATTTTGCTAAACTCTTCCTCTTCCTGTTTCTCCGCCTGCCTCCGCATCTCTTTGAAAGCCATCTCCTCCTGGCAGGTCCGCTGCATCATCAGCCTCTGTCGGATTTTCTTCTCCATTTCTTCCTGTTAGAATTAATAATACAACAAATGACAATCACTCTTTGGAATCGTTACTTGCCCTTAAATCAAATCTACAGAATAAAATATTCTCCTTCATCATGACTGTAATCATCATTATCTTCATTATGGTCAGAATTTCTGAGCATGGATGTTTAAAAAGGGAGACTTACAATTTCTCTCTGCCTGTTAGCCTCTTCTTGTTCTTCTAAATAAAGTTCCTCACGGACTCGCTCCATCTCTTCACGCTGCTGCCTCTCCTCTTCCATCTTCTCAGACAGCTAGAGGAGAACAAAGATGAATGACTTTTGGTGTCGAATGAAGGCGTGTATCATTGAATGAATATAAATAAAAAGTTATCTCAACTAATTTATGAAGATGCTCCTTTGCTTCTTCTCTCTCTCTGATCTTAGCCATTCTGGTCTCCTCCAGTTGCTCTTGTTGACTCGCAAACTCCATGATGCGCTTGTTCTCGCCCTCCATCTTTTCTTGCTCCATGCGTCTCCACTCGGCCTGTTGTCTCTTAAATTCTTCAATGTGCTGCTGAGTAGCTCTGACCTTCTCCAGTTTCAGCTGTCTCTCCCTTCAAGAAAACATTATTTCAATAAGCCCATCATTACACCACATGCTAGTGTCTACTGGTGCTAGTAGACACTTTATTTAAAATGCAGACTCACTTAATATCTTGACTGTTCTATTAAATACGAAAAACAGACTCGCATGCATTGTGCAGTCATGATGATGAGTGTAAGAATTAGTACTAAAGGACTTACATCTGATCCTCTTCGTAAATCTTCTTGATAATCTCATCAACCATGAGCTTCTCTTTGAGGAACTCCTCGTACGCCTCTTGTCTCTTGTGCTCCCTCTCCATGAGCTGCTGCTCCAGCTCTTTCTGGTGCTGCACCAGCTCCTCGTGGCGTTTCTGCTCTAGCTTCTGCTTCTCAGCAGCTGTTCGTTCATGTTCGCTCCTCATCTGGCGAGCAAAGTCTGCCTCCTCGCGCTAATGTCAGAAAAAGGACACACAGTGTATAGGCTGTAGGCTTCGCCTCAGAAACACTTTGTACTCTGTGGTTGAACATTATTAACATTTTTAAAATTAATAAGAACCTGTTTTATAACTACTTTGATAACTTTGGGCCCTGGTGCATAAAGCTCGTCTAATCTTATCTCAACAAACTGTACAAAATGAATAGTTCCTTACAGGATTTTCTATATTTAATAACATCTCTGCCTGGTGACTATTATGCAAAGAAAAACATTTGGAGTTATTTTGAAGAACAGGATGTTTCTTTAACCAGCATCTCAAGTGCTCACCATTGTCTCAAACCTCATGGCTTCCTGCTCAGCAATCTGTGCAGCTCTTTCCTTGTTCAAATATGCCGACTTCAGCTTTGACTCCAACTCTCGGAGCTCCATGCTGAGAAGTATTCAAACAGAACATTAGTAATGAAGAGATCAAAGCAGAGAAAGATGCAAAAAGTGTTGTTTGTATATTGACTCAGAAAGGTCAAGTCAAGTCAGTGAGCGTACCTGTTCTCTTTAATATGCTGCCTCATTTTCTCTTCCCTTTGCGTTTCATAGTTGATGCGGGCCAGCTCTTTAGCCATTCTCTCCTCTTGTTCGAGTTGCTTTTCTCGGTTTATTCTCTCCTCCTCTGCCTGCAGGCCAAATGTTATTTAGATTATTGATTATCTGCATCTGAGTTTAGGTGAATTAGTCATCAGTACCTTGATGATAGAGCGTAGTCCTGTGCAAAGAAATGTTTTTCAAAGCTTGAATTATGATTATCAATAAACTAGAAATGAACGACCAAAGGCATTCATTGGTACCAACCATGTTGTTGGGAGGGGGGCTAAATACCCCTCCAAAGTTATGCCTTTGGAAGGGTAAGTCTTTACAGACATGCACACTTTATGTTAATCCCATGCAGCTTTGGGTAAAAAAAACATGTAGTTTTTGCATTACAGTACAAATGTTATGTTGTTTTTGACTAGTGTATTTTAATATGTATGCATACTGGGGTCACTAAACAGAATTGCATAAATTGCGTCTGACAGGAAAGCTGAGACTCTTGTGAATACAGTCAGTCCAATTGTTCCATGTGTGATAATGTTAGTCCCCATATTACTGTAGTATTTTAAATTTTTTAAAACTTGACCTCACTGTATAAAAAGACAGAATAATCACAGCCTCATGAAACTGTACAACCACAAACTAGAGACCTCATGCATTCAGAGGATGTAAGTATAATTGACAATAAGGGGGTTTCTGAGCAATTTACACAAGAGAAGTGCCTCGCCATCCAATTGCCAAAAAATGAAATACTTACTTTGTTTCTTTTGATACTAAAATTGAATGATTTTATTCCTATGGTGTTCTCCAAAGTCTTGGTGTTTCATTCATAATGTACTTAGCCCCTATACACTTTAAACTCAGTATTAAAGCCTAGCATAAAGTCAGTATTTGGCGCTTAAATAAAACACAATGTTTATTACGTACAGCATGTATGACTAGAAAGCTTGACACATCTCAAATGAATGTTCAGATGACCTCTGTGTGCTATATACTGTTGACCTACTATTGTTATGACTGTGGTCATTATTTTTGTGTCGTAGTCTGTGTTTTTTGTGTGCCTTGCGTTTTCTGTTTATTTCACATGCAATTACGATGTGCCATCCCCAGGAGGTGATTGGTGGACTAATTTCCGGTCCTAGCCCGTGATTGGCTGCAGCTGAAGGCACCTGAGATATAAGGAGCCAAGATGGCGGCTGTCAGGTAGACACCAGCACTTCCTCATCCTCCTCCTCTCCCAACTAGCCACATGTCCTGTTGTGAAAACCTTTGCATGAGATTAGAATTAGCTTTTTGTTTGAAGAGTAGGGGTGGACTGCCATTTTGTTTTGATCATGTTTTCGTTAGTTAGGAAGGCAAGTTTATTGTGATTTTGATTTCCTGAAGAAAGAGATTTATTTTCTAGATAGTTTGTTTTGGTTGTTGTTTTGGCCTGGGTCCACCCTGAAGTTGATTCCTTAGTTATAGTTGTTTGATATTGAGTTTTGTAAATAAACCATTTTTCTTTTGTACATAACACTTGTTGTAGTGGCTACTTGGGACTTGGGGAAGATTGGGACACCTATTTCGTGTTATGCTCTAGGCCCCTAGACTGGGGCATAACACTATCCATCCCTAAGGATCCCCTGACCCGCCTAAAAAAAGACAAAAATATGTTCAGTACAGCTTCCTTACAATTCCAAGTTTAGTTTGATCATCAGTCGACAAAGTACTATATATACACACATATATATACACACACAACTTTGTTGAGAGTGTCATATCTTGTTAGCTGTCTACCTGTAGACAAACATACCCTCAGCAGCGCGCTCTCCATCTCTCTCTCCTTCAGCTCCTGCTGCACCTGTCGCAGGTGTCTCTTCCTGTCGAAGCTGTCCTCGTCCCGCAGCCCGGCCTGCAGCTGCCTCTCTCTGTCCACCCGCCTGGCCTCCTGCTGCCTGTGCTGCTCCTGACTCTGGCGCTGAGACATTAGCCTCTGCTGGTTGTACGCCCAGTTACGACTCTGTCCCAGTGAAAACAGACACATGAGGAGACACTGAACAGACTGTTAGCTGCTGTGTGCTAACTTAGATGCTTTGTTTGTTTGTTTGGCGACGATGATTTACCATGTTTGCGGTGGTCTTCGTCGATTCCCGCCTTCTTGACTTAACTCCTCTCAACTGTTCAACAGTAAACAACTTTGAATGAATTAACTTGGAGTTTTGATACACAGTCTCCACGGGCGAGTATTTAGCTGTAGTTAACCTGAAGCGTCCGTTTGTTTGGCGTTTCGTTGTCCTGGGAACGCCGCGTCTACGTGCGCTTAGCCAATTAAAATGATCGTTGAAAATGACGTCAGGTCCGGGAAACTCAAAACGAGTCTCATTCACGTCTTAACAAAAAACCTGTTTTTATACACATAACTTAATTTAAATGTACTCACTAATTACTTTTACATGGGTACAGTTATCTAATATCCAGAAAGGAATTAAAATAGTAAAGATAATATTTAAAGAGGAATAAGTAAATATATCCAAAGAGGCATGAGTAAAGATAATATTACAAGAGGAATAAGTCAATATATCTAAAGAGGAATAAGTTAATATAATATTACAGGAGGAATAAGTCAATATATCTAAAGAGGCATGAGTAAAGATAATATTACAAGAGGAATAAGTAAAGATAATATTACAAGGGGAATAAGTCAATATATCTAAAGAGGAATAAGTAATATTACAAGAGGAATAAGTAATGATAATATTAAAAGAGGAATAAATAAAGATAATATCCAAAGAGGAATAAGTAAAGAGAATATTTAAAGAGGAATAAGTAAATATATCCAAAGAGGAATAAGTAAAGAGAATATTTAAAGAGGAATAAGTAAAGATAATATTAAAAGAGGAATGAGTTAATATAATATCCAAAGAGGAATAAGTAAAGATAATATTTAAAAGAGGAATAAGTAAATATAATATCCAAAGAGGAATAAATAAACATAATATCCAAAAACCTGAGGTCTCTGGTGATAATTCTCGATCTGGAAAATAACACCCAAAGACTAAATCCTCTTGTAGTAAAGATTTATTTACATGGTAACAGGAAAACACGGATCCAAACCCATTAATTTATAGATCTCTGAGGAAAATGTGCCCTAAGCAGAGGACAAGATCTTTTGAGGAATGTATCCAAAACAGACTCAGGAGGTTACATTTACAGCGCCATCATAGACATAGAAGCATTTACAGACTTGCTCTACAGATACTGTACATACAAGTGATATCCCTTTTTAAAAACCTATGAAACCAACAATGACAATTGGAGTATTTAAGTCACACAAAGTAAACAATTTGTATCATATAAAACATCCTCAGAGCTACAGGGAATTAGCCTTTTTTTAAATCCTAAATGCAAAATAAAAAGGCAACTTAAACAACTCAGTCATACAAATTGTTTGCATGATTAAATCAAGCTCAAGTGTCGTGCTGAGTACCTTTGCTTACTGTAACATATACAGATTTTTTTCTTTTGTACATTCTGGCACTTTCATCAGTTAAAAGTATGACAATAAAATATACGTGAGTACAGTGGTATACATATTATTTTCTTCACCTCTCAGTTATGGTCATTGTCCAGTTGCTCAATGCTTTATTTTTCTCCGTCTTGTCCAAGCCACATTCCACAAAGCTGACACCCTTTTTCTTAGGGAATAAAATAATATGCCAGTATTTTCTATACATTTCTTAGTGGTTTAAAGCATCTTTCTGAGTGTTGGGATAAATGTTAGTCTCGGATGTCCAAAAAAAAAAGCTGGTAACAACATATTTGTACCACATCGATTATTTCTGCCACAAACCAGTAGCTTTTCCAGAAGCTAAGTTTATTTTAGTGATACTTTATATTTTTGGTATAGCAACCTCACATTCAATATAAACGGGGGCAAAATTATATGATATATAAAATTCAAACAAACAACCATCTTAACTCAAACTAAGACACCAGTGTAAAATAGTCTCAGCTCAAACTGTAAAAACAAAAAAATATTTTAGTATGTCTGGATACTGTATGGATCAGGAGAAGAGCCAAATACTGTCCTTTTTGTGGCTGATGGACTGTCCTTTACATTTACATTTTGTCATTTTGTCTGGTTGCTGTTCCTTAAGGACCAATCTGGAAACTTAAGACATAAAAAATGAGCCACAATCATAGTCAAATCAACAGCACACACACACAAACACTGTGTGGTTTGTGTTTGTTTTTCGTTAAAATTGGCTTGCCAAACAAGAATCTCGAGGGAATTAATAGGAAATATCAATATCATCATCATCATTATCATATGTTCAATATTTGAAACACTGCTGAGGTATGACTGATTGGATGTTGAAATGGTCTTCTCATACGTCTTATGCATTGTTTAGTTGCTGCACAGGTTCACTCTGATTTAGTTTGCTGTTCCCTCTTACCCTCGGGGACAATCCCTGAGTCAGATAGCTGCTCTCTGACCTCGAGGCTCTCTGAGTTACCTGACTCGTCACAGACTCCTAAAGCCCCTTCTGATGTCACAGGACAGGAAGATGATAAAGTCGGCAGTGCCGACTGCTGTACTTCTCCTTCAGAGGAACCTGCAGTGACATGTGTTTCCTGATCACCTGCTGGTAGCATTGCCTCGGATTCTGGTTGGTCGACAGTGGCAGGAGTAACACTTTGAGATGTGGCACATTCAACTACTTTTAAGTCCATTTCTTTTTGTTTTTGGGCTGGCGGTGGTGTCAAGACATACAAGACTTTTGCTGGCTTCCCCAAGACAAGATGCCTACAGAAAAGGGAGAAGAAATCATTGTAATAGCATCCTTTGGATTAATGTAGCATCTGGTTTTTGTTAGCCAAATGCTCCACAACTAAGCAATATCAAACAAACAGATAAAGGGGCATTATGTTAGACTATGTGAGGATGAAAAAGTAGAGAACTGTGCGAAGCAGAGGGACAGAGCTGGTGCTAGCTGGCAGACAGCTGTTGAGGCCAAAGGACCTCTAAACACCTTAAATCACGTCAGATTCTGGGACTAAAAAGGGGATTTATCTTCACTCTCAGAACAGACATCCACTGTTGTTATTGTAGCCGTCTGTGGGCACCCACAGCTCTATGATGTTAATACATATTTATACACCAGAGCAGGGACCAGACAAAAAAGGGGATTACTTGGAGAAAGGTAAGTGAGTAAGTTGCACTGGTAAAAACAACTATACTGCTTCATGCAAATATGGTGAATATGAAACAATGATTGGCTAAATGAAAAACAAGTTCTCCAACTACAGCTGATTAATGTAGAGTGCATACAGTTTAATTTCAGTTGCATTTAATAAATGTTCTAGGATTTTATACTTTGTCTTTAGATTAAAAATAAATAGATGACAAAATGTAATGTGTGTAGTAGTTTCTACTCACACTCGATCTTTGGCTTTCGTATCTGCCGAGTTAAAAACAAGAGACAACCTTTTCAAGAAACTTGTAGCACAAAGTACCATGGCCGTGATACTAGCAGTAAAGGAACATACCTTTCTCCTGAATGACTTTGCATATGTGACTTGGTCTATCAGTTAAATGTTTGGTCATCAGGTCGCCACCTGATGCGTCCACAAGGAGGTCACAGTTGAGACACACGAGGGTGAATCTAGGGGGAAAAAATCATATTGTTCAATGCCAAACAGAAAGCATAAACCATGTATTTATTGTATGGAATATAATTTAATAAGAGTAACTTACTTTAATCCAGATGGATTTTTCTTATGATCCATTTTCAGAAATCGGTGTTTGGTTATGGTACTATGAAATCTGACAAAGGCCAAAGAAATATTTGTCAGATAACTGCATACACACATTTTCACAAATACTAATTCAATTCAAATTTTTACTCACTTTATCATATGATTCCCAATGGCAACTTTGCAACTTGTCCGATATTTGCACGCGCCACAGTTGGAAACCATTGGGAAATGAGAAAAGAAGTCGTCCACCTGCGAGTTGCACTCGATACAAATGTAACGTCCTCCACTGACTCTGAAAATTGGAAGAAAAAAAAGGAGCACAAAAAATAAAGTTCAATCACAATCTTAAGAGATTGACTTTCCATGAGTCGAGTCAGACTTTGAGATACTGCATTGGAATCTTATTTATTGTCATTTATTTGAACTGTAACACTCCGAGTTCGTTGATTATAGCAGACGCAGAAACCCAAAACCAATTAGCTTTGTTAAGTGTCTGCTGAGAGGCCTGCAGGGTCCTCATTTTATTCTACTTGTCTGAACACTTATATTAAACCACTACATTATCTCATGTCTCATCTGCTTAAAAACACATATTATATGACTAAAGCCAGCATACTGCTTTTGATTACTGAGCCCAATTACCCAAATATCACACTCATTAGTTTTTTAAAGAAAGAAATCCCACTCTATCAGCTATACACCATATTATTTTTAGCCAGCTTAATGAAGTGTCTGGAAAATTAATTGAAAACACAATTAGCTACTTTGTGTATTGCTAGGCTTTAATAATGTCGATTAATTTGCTCCCATCCTGCCATGAATACCCAGTGGGTGGGGATGGGGGATCCTGAATGATTCAAGGGCCACAAATCCTTGGACATGCCAAGGATTATAGATTATTTCGAGGCACATGTATGTTCAAGAACTGATTTAATTCACCAAACGTTATCTACACCGCAAATATTTCATCTGTTCACAAATGACATAAACAAGCCTTCAAAATGAACTTTGCCTGCGTTGACTGCTTCTTAAAACAGTACTCGAATGAGCATTACACGTCGACAAAACTCTAATGCAATCATCAGAATACAGCAGAACCAGAGATCTCACGACGCACATGAACACCTCACAGTTCAGTCATTGATTCTGCTGTGTTATACTAGTAGCAGCTAATGAAGTCTCGAGCAGAGAAGAGGAGTGAACTACAGTCCACACCCCCAGAATGTTTTTATTTTTATTTTCAAACTTGTATACTTCAACCCCAAACAACACTGACTCAATTGACATTACTCAAGGCACTCAATCTGACTTCATGCAGCTGCCTCTGGAGCCACAAAAGGGTTTATACAACTTTGCTTACATATGCAATATCATACATTTGTGAAATTGAAACCTAAAAGGACTAAAATCTTCTCATAGAAAACGTGTGACCCTGTGATGTTTTTAATTGTTGGAATAGCAAAGAACTGTGTTCTGTTTCAGTAAATGAGCTGAGTTATTACTGTAATGTCCATGACTGCTGTGTGAAAAAGCGTGAGTTACCAACCTGACATTCCTGAGCGCCAGATTGTGCTTGGTGGTGCGGCCATTTTGCTTCTTGTTCTGCGTGGCCTTGGCTTTTTGCGCTCCGGAGACGTTTGATTTAGACTTGGATACACCGACTGAAGATTTGGTTTGCTGATTGAAACCTGGTGCTTCTTGACTGACAACAAACTGACGGTCATGGGACGTTGGGTTTGTGGGTGTCTTTCCTGTGAGGGAGGCTCGAATGGTCACCTGAGAAGAGAACACAATATAATTTGAAGCTGAATTAAATTAGCAAAGAACACGAACAAACGGTTTAAAACAAATGTATTTATGTACTGATGTTGTTATGGTTATGGTCAGACCTTTGTTCCTGGAGGAAGGCCCTCCAAGGCCCGAGGTTTTCTGAAGGTCTTGTGGACGTGAGTCCTGTGCTCCAATTTCTCCTTGTAGGTGAGGAAATTCAATCTGCATTTTCCACAGCGATGAATCCCTTTTTTCTGAAACAGAAAAAACACCACAGTGTAGAAACAAAAAGACATGATTAATAAGTGGTGCGACTAGAGGCTAATTGATGAGATGTTTCATTTGGATTCACTGAAAGAATATAACGTGTGTGAAGCTAGAAGAAGCTAGAAGCTACTTTGCTATTAATAGAACGGCAATTAATTTTGTTTGGTTCCTACCAAACAACTCTACCATGTTTATTGCTCCTTTAGGGCAGGTGAAGAGAAGCAGGTTTTATTGTCAGCCTTTTATGTATTACAGTAAGGTGCTCTGCAGACAACCAAATCAATCCAAGTTGGAGTTGGAGCTAATAGCATAAACCAAAACCGAGTCCAAACTCTTGCAAATATTCTTTTTCCGATCTTGAGAATTTACAGAATCAGTAAACAAATGGCGTTACTAGCTTTTACAACAGACTCGATGAAATGCAGCAACATACCTGATGTTTCATGTAGTGTTTCATGTACATATGACTAGTTCTAAGAACTCTGAGACAGAAGGGACAGAGCAGGTCTTTTGTGTTTTCATGGACAGTTCGGAAATGCGCCTCCACATCTGAGAAGAAAGAGGACCTGTAATTGCAGACCTGTGGAATCGATGAAACAGAATTTCAGTATCAGTGATACTTTAATAGACAAACATTTTCTGGAAAGATTTAACCAAACACCAACTCAGTATGAAGTAACAGACCTGGCACACATAAGGCATTTCTCCTGGCTTGTGGTTGTCCTTCATGTGTTCCAGAAGAACTTGCTCTGACTCAAAGGCCAGCTCACATATCTTGCAATTGGCTGAAAAACAAAAGAAAAGAAAGAAAATTACAAAAAAGTCCACTCAGACTGTCATGTCAGACTGAGCTGTATAGACAATTATGTCATACTTGAGGATTCAATCGGGCTGTGAGCGCTCTCGATGTGGCACTGCAGCTGGAATGGAGTCATGTACTGTCGGTAACAATGCTGGCAAGTTGTGTGGCTTTCCCAGCTCTCACTGTTCTGCTTCTCCAGCTCCAGGTGGTGCTTCAAATGGTTCATGAACCTGCAGGAGAGGGTGAATGATCAGTCGCTTTGTGAAGCACAACATTTAGTAACACATTTGTTTGGATGACACTAAAGACTGAAACCACTGACTGATGGGGAGGCCATCAATAACTCAATGAAAAATAAAACAAAAACAGGACAAACAGATTAAATCAAATAGACCTGAAACAAATCAATTCAGCTTAATGAACATAAAACTAACTGCAACAATTTTGATAATTGGTTACTTGTTTAATTCAATAATTCTCTTTTTTAGTCTTTATATATGTACTATGTATATGTATATGTATTATTATTCTAATTATTATTATTATTATTATTATTATTATTCCTCATCATCATCATCATCATCATCCCAGTGTACTTCTGCTTAAAATCCACCCATAGCTTTGTCTTTCTCACATATGTCTGTCTCACAATGAATTATAATTAACTATATACAATTGAACCAAGGGAGCTTATATTTTTATTATTCACATCAAAGAAAGGGAAGTAGCACTAAGCGTCAGTGGAGTCAGACAAAGTCTGCATGCTTTGGGGCTATAAATTCAATCCATTTATTCCAAATTTGGTAGGATTTGTCCTTTTGAATAAATTATTCCAGCGCTCAATCATCCAATGATTCAATAATAAATTTTTCTGATTTTATGAGGATTTGCAGCTTTTCTTTTCTGCATTAGATGTGAATTGGATTTCTCCAGTTTTGGACAGTTGGTCATGTTGCATTGCGATGGGCATTTTGTATTTTTTTTTTTAAATCATAGACTAAACAATTACTACTAATTGACAGTTAAAATAATAAAAAAATATATTTTGTTGCAGAAAACACAATACTTCATTCACCCTAAGAGAGTGAAGCTGTGCTACCAACAAAAACAAATAAAAACAATAAAACTCTGAGTTTAAAATCTTCATATGCAGGAGATTCACAGTGATATTCGCTTAGATATTTTCATTTTTAAAAGGATAAAATAAACGAAAAAATGAAAAAAAAAAAACAAAACAAACAATGTCAGGCAATGGGGGGAAATTTTCATATTCATGGCCTGTGTACTTGCAGTGGTTATGGTCTCGGTCCCAAAGGTTTTAAAGATAAATGAAGTACTCTCCTTACGCCTCACTTTCTAAGCATGTATAATGGCTGTTATAATATCGGCAATTACACAGAGATTTTTGTTTTGCCTAATGATGTATTGCTTCGCGGCTATAACTAGCACCTCCACAGCTACCTGCCACTGCTGCCCTGACGAGACATGGCCCATTTTTCAGCCTGCACATTCTGCTGCCTCAGCTCCCCTAATAGAAATTTTTATGTGGATGAACTATGACCTCGACTGTGAGAGTGCGGTTGCAGTACAAATGTGTTTCCCCATTAAAAGCAGCTTACAGAAGCTTTTTTTGCAATGTTCTGTAGCAAAGTTATTTAATCAAAGGAGCAGTTCTTACGCCACCTAAACTAGCAGTCATTTTTCATCTTTAGGCCCATGAGGGAGAACAATCTGATACTGTCATCCATCTGAAAAGAAAACTGCAGTGAGGGCCCAGGAAGACGTCTGCGCTTTCTTTATTGGCACTGGACAGATATCTTTTCAGCGAGTCTTTCAAGTCTCAGTCTGCATTTTAGAGTGTGTCGATTATTTTCATGTTTTTTTACAGGAGACTCAATGTTGGAAAATCATTTTCCCACAATGTAGGGTTTAAAAAAAACAAGTCAAATCACTGGTTCAATTTACAACAGGGTTACCCAAATATACGACAATTAATCATCATAATAGATTTAAAATCCATGTTAAGTCTGCCCCACACAAATGCAGCCCCCTGCGTTGTTTTAACACAAGGCTACCACTTAGTCCAAATGCTTTAAACCAGCTGGATGAAGCCAACAGAAGGACGTTGAGATGCAATGCTGACGTCACCAAACTGTACACATTTCACTCTCTATGCACCCAAAGATACTATTCAGGAAAATCACAGAACTGACAACAAGATACGACCTTTAGCAAGCCGAGCTAACACAGAGAACGTACTTCACCTGTGCAGAGAAACACGTCTTACGCCATTCGATTGATTCATCTGTGGATCATCTTCTTGATTTATCACTAAGTCCTAATTGTCTGATCAACAGATTCAGTTTAAGCTTATATAAAACTGAGAAAAGCAGCAGTTCATCACACTGGAGAAGCTTGAACCAGAAAATGTGGGCATTTTTTCTTAAATTAACTGATCGTGAAGAGTTGCAGATTAGTTTTCTGTTGTAACTACTAATTGATTAATTGATGAATTGACTAATGGTTGCAGCGCTACTGTAGGCTTAGCAGACAGGTACTGGGATGTCAGGATAATTGCAGCTTGCCCTCAAGGGGGTTTGGCAAACATTCAGAGGAGAGGTGAAGGGGAGGCAGGGCTTGGGATAGACATCCTAAGTTGCCCTTGCTGTATTTGATCTTGCCAGCCGACATGATATATTTAGCAAACAGATTATTACGCGGTTATTTTAATGTTATCATACCTGATGTTGTTCTTGAGAACCTTTAAACAGCTCTGGCACCTGAAAGTGGAGTTGGTCTTCTGTGTGTCCTTCTTCACATCTCCCTCAAACTGGCCGTAGTAGAAATCTGAGACCAGCATGATGCGCTTGTTTGCACTCGTATCCACAGCTGGAGAGGCTGTGCTTTCCACTATTGCACCACAGCACTGAAATAAAGAGATTTTTAACACGCATAAACAAACTTCATATTTATGTCAGCAAAGATAAAAAAACATGAAGAGCATTTCACAAAGTGTTTACTCACCGCCATATGAGATCTCAGAGTCTCCTGTGTAACAAATTCTCCTTTACACTTTGGGCATTTTTTCTTGACAATCCCGTTTTCTGCTGGTGCTACTGATTTTGTCGGCCCTACAGAAAACCAGTTAAATGTTACAATTAACAAGCTGATCTGGGGTTTATTTACAGGTATGAGATTATAAAACAATATCAGTAAGACTCCTCTGGTAATAGAAACTTACCCAAATCAAGCTTGACTCTTTTTGCTACATTTTCTATTTGTTGTGGTGGCAGTCCTCGTTTGACTAAGAGTTGGTCTGTGTGAGGAAAATACGTTTACATTTTAGTTTCCAGCAGCTGACTGTTTTGCAGATCAGATGAAGTAAGGTTAAAAGATTAGATTAAGAAACTTACCTCTGTTATTGCTATTGGCCATCACAGGCAGAGAAAAGGTCTGAAGAGGATGTGAGTTGGACCGGTTGGGTTGCAACTGATTGGACTGGGTTGAATACAGAGCAGGGCTCTGGACGTTAGACAACGTCACAATGTTGTTGCTGATTTGTTGCACCTGAGGCCTGTGTACAGCACCAGGTATTACTGTGGCTGGAGTGACATGCTGAAAAAGCTGCTGCTGGCCGGCTGAAAGACAAACAAAGGTCAAACATAAGAGAGTACAAAACCTTTTGTATTAGAAAAATCAGAAGATTTATAGGACAAAATCCCTCTCCTATTTATATAAGAGGGATCTGATCAGGTCAGGTTTACCTGGTACGATTGTAAATGATGTCCCAGGGGGATACTGGGACCCAAGTGAGGCAATAAACTCAGTGCTGTTTGCTAATTGTGGAGAAGTGACAATAAAGCCCTGAAAAAACAAAAAACAAATCCACATTAAACTGGTATTCGTTCTTATTGCACATGATTTGAAAGCATAATTTCAATATCAACGATACCTGGTTATTGACGATAACAGGCTGTGGAGTCACTGTTGTCAGATTCGGTGCTGCAGTATTCACTGCATTTCCAGCAATATTCAATGGCAGCATTATTTGTGAGGAGCCAATGGCAGGTTGAGGAGCAGGACGCTTTATTTCTTGTTTCCCTGCAGTGTTAGTCTGAGGAGGTGGAGGGGTAGGTTTACTGTCCTTTTGGTTAGCTGTAGGAACATACAAAAGGGCCAAAATGAGCGCTTCAATGTGATTTTTGCATTAAAAATATGAATAATATTAACATTAAACTGTTTAATACTAAATATTTAACAGCCAAAGGTGATTCTGAACTGTATGTCATATCATGATTTCGCAATGATTCGTTCTTAAATAATTAATATATTTTAAAGATTTGCCATGACATACACAGCACTCCAACGAAGATGGGTTCATCGTCATCATCGTCTATCATGTGAACTTCAGTTACTTGTTTCTGCCACGGCTCCAACTCCTCCTCTACACACTCCATAAAAAGTTCAGACATCGTGGACCTGCGACAACAGAAAAACACAATATTTAACCACACTGAACACCACTTCTTCTCATTTTTTGAAAATATTTGTTCGGTGCTACAAAGCACTGATCAAATATGCTACAAGCAAATTATGTAAATCAAAAAAACTAATTCTGCACCATCTAAACCGAAAAAGTACAGCTGGGTGAGAGAAAAGTTAATAATGAATAATTTGATAAATTCTTGAATTATACAAAAATGACACATTTATGAATAAATGCAGTGTATTTGAATTGTTACAAACACCAACTTGATGTTTTCAGCTTTAACAGCACGTCAGTTGTAATATGAAGCAAGTTGGACACAGCCGGGTTTTTCTTAGTTTCTTGTCTCGACAAAACCTAAACCCCAGCCAGAGACGATGAGCATCACAGAGGTGGTTATCAACTTTCTTTGTTAACCCATAAAACGGGTGTTTGTGGCATCATCTGACTCTCCTTTGGCACAAAACGGACAAATCACATGCCGCCTGCTTTGTTATAATGGAGCGCTATGCAGAACAGCATTATAAAAGATGAATGCTTAGTGGATTCTCAATGTCTTTCGGTTATATCTAATGTTCTAACATGTAGACTCGTATCAGACAGTGAAGTATGAATGATAAGGAAGAATCACTGTAGTTTACATAACTGTGACAAACACGATTATTTTGTTAACACACTGTAAGTATAAAGATGATTTAGTAATTTTATTACTAATTAGTAGACCAAAATCAAGGTGTAAAATCTGAGGATTTACTTGTATGCACTGCAGTAATCGGATTACTGGAGAACCTGCATTTTACAAGTATCTGTTTCCATATTCTTGAACAAAAAGGAGGTCAACAACTAAGAGCAGGTAATGTAAAGGGTACAACCAAAAATAATAAGCTGAAAGGGCACAAAAAACAAAAACTGTGGGTTCACCAGGAGGGGCTACAACTCTCATATTACATGTACTCATTTGTTCCATTGTCAAAAGAAACGCTGACGTGTTCTCGCCTCAAAATGTAGTCACAGCCAAACGTGTGAGCAAGCAGTCGCCTATTTACATTCCCCTTCAACTGTAGTGATACTTCTGTCCTCCTGACAATTGTACATCACTTCTTTTAACCTCTGTGTCTTTGCCACCAGCTCTTGAGGCAAACTATCTGGCTCTTTAGCTGCTGAATACACCACCATGTTCACCAGCTGGTCACTTCATCCAACCATCTGCCATTCGGTGCTCGGCAGGTACTGAACAGCTGCGCTTTTCACCTGAAAAGATCCGAAACAAAGAGCTGAAAGACCATAAAACGCCCTGTCAGACCTGAGGGGAGCTCAGACACAGTGATCTGACCCCTTGGTGATATTAAAATATTGATTATAGCCACATTGGAATAACATGAAACAAGCCTCTCCTCTGTCAGCATGTACTGATGGTGGTTACTCTGGTTTGATTGGGGCCTTCACAGGAACAAAGCTCGTCCAAGATGGCGACAGTATTGGTTGCTATAGAAATCATTGATGCAGCCATCAAACCACTGCTCAAATAAAGACACAAACTAAATTATAAAAAGGTATAAAACAACACGCGTTTTAAAGTATTTACTCGGAGCAGCTTGCTATCGTCTGGCATGGATCAAACCTATCGATAAAGTACAATTTGGTGAAATCACCCGGGCATGTAAAGACGAGCTAACGTTACTCACATCACAGTCTGTATTAAACATGTATTAAACATTAAATTAACCCACGCACCAGCTCGACCTGACCTCTTTAACAGATTAACTAACACCACGTTAGCGCAGCTAGCTCTGGTTCACCTTATGTTATTAGCTCCTAATGCTAACCAGCTAGCGTTTATGATTTCCCAACGCTTCTGCTGTTTTAATTAAAAACGGGATTATTAAGTACAAATGCCGACTTCAACAAGGTCTATCTATAAATCTAGCCCCTCGCTGCATTACAGTAGTTATCGGTGATCGATCCGCGCAGCACAACATTAGCTCGGCTGCGTTAGCCTCATTATCTGGGAGGTGGATGTTGGGACAAAGGCTGCGCTCACAGAGTTCACTGTGCCTACCTCTCTCACACCCAGCCTCTGGGTTTCAAGGCACAGCCGTGTCTAGACACCAACTTCAGCACACAGTCCTCCGTCTGAGGACTGACACAGTTCAGATAGTGCGAGTGTACTCCACACGGGAGCAGAAAAAACTGTGTTGGTGGCCCCGAGGCGGCGGAAATGGTCGGACCGCGCGGACCAATCATACTGCCGGGCGCGTTTCTGCTCATCACTTCCTCCTCGTGTTTGTCGTATTTCCTGCTCTGTCCCGTGGGATTTTTCTTCTTTACTGTCTTTGCATTAACTGTTTTTTCTTTTTTCTTTACAATGAAGTACCACGATGTTGTTGACACATTTCATCCAGTCTGCTTCCAGTATGTTCACTGGGAATGCCACATAAACACAGTGACACTGAGTGGTACATTCAGACTGCAGTGCAGTGCTGCTTTTTTGTCATAAAAGGAAAATAATAAGTCAGTCTGGTGGCATTTTATGTAGTTTTTTTTAAATATGGTGCTAATGTTAAGGGAATCCATTGACTGAATAGTGTATACATGTTACCTTAGAGCAGTGGTTCTTAACCTGGGTTCGATCGAACCCTAAGGGTTCGGTGAGTCGGTCTCAGGGGTTTGGTGGATCCTCCGCCCTGGAATTTTTTATACCATTTGTTACAACATATCTTTGTGAGCAATCGTTTTTCGAGGATGCTGGACATCAAAACTAAGAAAAGGAACAGACTTTGTTGTGAAAATGACATTAGACTGGCACTTGCCAAGGTGAAGCCACGCATATCTGAACTGGTCTCTCAAAGGCAACAGCAGAAGTCACACTGAGGTAAGTTGTTGTGAGTTCATGCACTGTGTTGGTTTTGTTATTCGAACAAGGTGATGTTAATGCACGGTTCATTTTGTGCACCAGTAAAAAAAAACATTATATTTTTTACTAAAGAAGGGTTCGGTGAATGAGCATATGAAACTGGTGGGGTACCTCCAACAAGGTTAAGAACCACTGCCTTAGAGTGAGACTTTCACATACATGTTGAACCACAATGTTTCTACAGCAGCCCAAACACAGGCTCTACGAAGGATCTTTTGTGTTTTCCACAAGTTTCACAGCCACACAGCTTTGCGTTCATGCTTGAACAGAGAGGACGAGGTGAGGGGTATTCAGTCGGTTGCAAACTGAAACGTCACCACTAGATGCCACTACATTCAGATAAGATATAGAAACATCTATGTATATATGCAATTTGGATAAGAAAAGAGACATATATATATAAACAGACAAAAAGTCAAGAAGTCATCTCAAAGAAAGTCATTAAAGGTGCAGTGTGTGGGATCTAGTGGCATCTAGTGGTGAGGTTGCAGATTGCAACCAATTGAATACAGCACGCCTATCCCTCCAAGCATGAAGGATAAACTACAGTGGCTGTGAAACTTGTGAAAACGGAAAAGGTCCTGTCTAGAGCCATTGTTTAGTTGGTGGAGTTGAGTTGTGTAGGACAGGAGTTGTGGAAGGGGAAAGGTGTGAAGTCTAAGCCAGTGGGGGGTCTGAGGGGAGGGTGAGGTGCAGAGTGTTGGTTGGCTGCTGATGGTGTGCAGACGAAAGAGTTCAGTGGGGGGTAGGCAGGGTTACCATCAAACCATCACCTCAGTGTTCACTGTTACTTTTTATTTTATTTTACTGTTACTGGTTTTATTTAACTGTTATTTATACATGTGTATATAGTATTAAAATAGGATATCGTATAGGTGTATATTGTTAAAGTTTTGTTTCTTGCTATTGTGTTCGTGCTATCACTCACTATCTCACTTACCGTTTGGGAGCTGCGGTAACAAAAACAATTTCCCCACAGGGATTGATAAAGTATTTCTGATCTGATCTGAGTCTGACAGCTGTTGGACCTGTGGTAGTGCTCCTTCTTACATGGTGGGAGTGGCAGTCTGTTGCGGAAGGAGCTGTTTAAGGCCCCCACAGTCTCATGTAGGGGGTAAGAGGAGTTGTTCATGATGGATGCCAGCTTTGGTAACACCCTCCTCTCCCCCACTTTCTTTATGGAGTCTAGGTGGCAGTCCAGGGCAGAGCTGGTCCTCTTGACTGCATAGAATGCGCATGCCACCAAGCCAAGCAAGCAAGTGGTGACAACTTTGACCCTTTTTGCACAGGACGTCTGTGTTGCTCGACCAGTCCAGTTTGTTGTTGAGGTGAACACACAGATGTGGTCTGAAGTGTCTTCCTCAGTTCACCTGAGCTGCTTCTGACCAAACCCACTGATCTTAAGAGGTACAGAAACGTTTTTGGTCAATGGGCAAGTAGCTTACTTTTAATATAATTACACCACCTTTTAAGGTCACCTCATAAATTTGTTTGTTTTGTAATTGGTTAATCTGTTATCTGTTAACTTTTGAGTGTTCATCTCCAAATGCAAAGCCATGCATCATACATCTCTAATGTAAGTGTCAACACGAACACTGTTTATACAAAATTTACATTTGTACAGTCTAGAAGACTAAATACTTATGTTCTCCTTCACAGTGAGGCTTTCAACTTTTTAAAAGTCAGATTCAACAGTGCTTGATATCACTTAAGTTTAATGTATTATAAACTATGAACCAATGGTAGTCATTTGAATAATACACCAATGAAGCACCTGAAAACATATAAGACATGTTTTTTGCATTAAGAATTTATTTTACTTATTATAATATTAAAATAAAACTTGTACATTTAAAGTGGAATGTAACAGACAAACATATAATGTGCAATTATTACAACCTGTGACCTTACCCATTATAACTGTTAAGATTGTGTTCTCTCAGTACACAAAATTATTGTTTCTTCAATGTTCCTGTTGATTTAAGTACAGTAAAGCAAGGCAGAGGAAAAGGTACAGGCAAAGTCTATGAGTTGGACTGGCCTGACAGCAGCTGGTTAGACGATGGTGCATATACCACAGGACTCTGGACACTGGATAAGGACACAGGGTTGCTGATTGGATCATAGGCTTCCTCTTTTACTTTTGGTGTCACCATTTTCTGGAAAAGTTGCTGAGGAGCAACTTAAAAACAACACACAGACTCTTAAGACAAACTTCATTGAAGTTAACAAAGATGTACAATAATAGCACAGAAACATGAGAAAGAATTACAAGTAAATCTCCTGAGAGCTAGCCTCACTTTTACCTGGCACTATTGTGATTGAATTTCCAGCATGGCACTGCACCCCAAGAGAGCCAATGAACTCAGTATTGCTTCTTAACTGGAGAGAAGCCACAATGAAGCCACATTTCAACAAATACTGCCAATATTCATGTATCCAACCATTTGATTTACATGATATGATGATATTTACAACATCTGTCATTTATTACACATGAAATTGTTCTAATGACATCATTACTTGGTTTTTGAAGATAACATGCTGTAGGGTCTGTTTGAGGTACTCACTGCATTTCTCTGAAGAGGTGAAAGTTTTGGCTTACAGTCTATTTGGTCATTACCTGCAAGAACATAATGAGACAATATTTTTAATTACAGCACAAATATCAATATTATGATCAACTATCAATATTCCACCAACAGGAGCAGGTTATTTTTTAAAAGTATACATCGTCACATATTTGGAACAGTTTTTCACAGAAGTCGGATGTTTGAAAATCTCAACACGGAACTCAGGAGTGACATACTGAACTCTCCATCATCCTTCTCCTTTTTCACTCGAACATGTGAAATTTGTTTCTGCCATGGCTCCAGCTCCTCTTCTTCACATTCCAGAAAAAGTTCAGACGCTGTGGACCTGAGACAGAAAACAACAGACTCACACACCCGGTTTATACAATATATGAAATACAAAGATATTTGTACCCTTCAGCAATATACTTCTTCCAAACTGTTCATGTGTAGCTGTAAGTTAACGACAAGTGATCTAGGGTGAAGATTGGTTGTCTTCAGGTTTGTTTGTATTATTTATTTATTTATTTATTTTTTATTTAAAAGTAAAATAAGTGTTGAGTGGCAGAGAAAGTACAGGAAATACAAGAGAGTAGAATTGAGGATTAAGTATAAAATCTTAATGACTCCAAATTAAAAATGTTGTCTAAATATAGGTACCTCTGAGGAATTATTGGTACGTAGATTTCGTCATCAGAGCTGTCATCAGCTCCTGGAGCACTCAGCTCAGTTGTTTCTACAACATTTTCCATATCGCTATCCAAGTCACATCTATTAGATAAAAGATATGCTAGAATCAAACAAGAAGTATAAAAATATGATATCATATGTCCCGTATGATATGATATAAAATTACAGTCTGTTCTTCAGAGTCTTGTCTTCATCATCAATGGTGACCTCCATCTCCTCAAAACTGAAGACAGAAAAATACAGTGCAGACACAGTGTAAGAGTAAAAACGTATTTTAAGAAAGTCAAAGCAGCACCAACAGACATATTAACCTACTGAAATGTACATTCTCTAAAATATCAACACTAACCTGTCAGTCCACCTCTGATGCCTCTGATGTACTATTGTCTGTGTGTCCTGTATCTGTTTTAATTTGACCTGTTCTTAGTTTGTGCTGCTGCCTGTCTTGGCCAGGACTCCCTTGAAAAATAGGTTTTTAAAAATAGGATTAAATAAAGGATCATTTAAAAAAAAAATGCCACATGTGAAGTTTTACTCTGATGTTGAACATCATCTTGCTGGTGCTGTTCACCTCTGCAGATACATATTGAAATTCATTTTCTGACAAATCAAATGTTGTTGCAGCATGTGGACATGGACAGGTTGTTCTGATGACTACAAAGTGGCATATGCCTGCTCTAATGTATTTGCACCTCGACGTGAATGCATCATAAGGATGTAACTGAGGACTGATGGTGCCTATTGATTCAGTTCTACACCTTTAAATTTATTGGACTGGCTGCAGTCAAGCCAAATAAACAAGGCTAAGTTATGACCGCTTACCTTTCAGAGGCTGATACATGTCCAAGACTTGATAGTGCAGTAGGCTCTTGTATACACACTGCAGTAGAGATCAGTGATATCGAGGATCTCTGTTCATAACTGTAAAAAGAAAAGTTGTCATCAGACACAAACTGGAAGTGTTAACCATGCAACCGTACTCTTAGCTTGACAAACACACGAGATAGGCTACTGATTGATTTGTTTAAAGTTAGCGGATTTTGTTTGGATGAGTCAGTGAAGAAATCAAGTCAAGTTATCGGTCATACTCATGGTAGCTTCAGATATTTTCTGTGGATTAGACTGAGATATCAGAAGTTGTGTATGGATTACATGCCAAATTAAACTCAAACCATCTGCATGACTAGAGAGCAGGGATGAGAAGACAAATATTACGGTGCCATTTGGGTGAACCCACCCTCCAACTATGAGTACTAATGAAAACGTTAGTAAGGTTGAAGATATATATCCTATTACATTAATATTGAAAATGACAACAAGTAAAATGAACAGAAATTCCAGGAAATCAATGCACACAGTTTTTTTTATGTAGATAAAAATTTTAAATGCCTTTATTGTTTTGATCTGCGTCATATTGGGGTTAGGATACATGGCAGAACATTTCTAAAAAAAAAACACACAGCAAGGCATATGACAAGCTTGTTCGATATAAATAGCCTGTATTAAATTAATACCAAACAAATTATAAAGAGAGAGATCAATTCTATCATCTTGAAAGTACAATAAAGTTACTCTTGGAGTGACTTGGACTGGCACTGACATCCCAGTCACGCAGCAGACAATCCGTACAGGGTGGAGGTCCCAAACTTTTCAGACTGAGTCATCAACTAGACCCTTGGGAGGGGCCCTGCCCACCATAGATCTGACATCACCCTTTTTTTGTTGATATTTGTATTTTTTAATTGGTGTCGTGGGGAGTTATACTTCCTGAAAAACAGATCATCTTCAACAGTGACTTCATACACCATCAGTAGGTACAACTAAAAAGTTCATCCAATTAAGCTGTTTGCGCCTTGTAATAAAATCTGCTTAGCTTTTTCAGAGTTGCTGGTAATTCAGTTGGCCACTCCTTTTAAAACTCATACATAGTTTAAGGTGAACTTCATGTTTCAAACCAATATCAGGTTATCTGACTGATGTCAGTCGAGTAACTTTATTGGATTTCCATAGACCCCTCTAAATCCAGAGATGACGTTCAGCTTGTCACAGTGATTAGTACCATGAAAAGTAAACAGATTATGAGGTGTATAGCTTCAACATGCAGCCTCACCTTGACTGTGACGATATAACTCCCTTGTCTCTTCTCTTTGACTTTGTCTTAATTTTCTTCAGAGGATCTTGAAAGTAAAAACAAGAAGAAGAAGATTACTACGATTTCAATGTCTGGTTCAGTAATATAGTGCAATATAGTACAACTATACAGTGATCTTCGCCTTGCACTGCTGTTGTCGGACTGTGGTCTTTTGGTCATGCCAGAGAAGAAAAGACTGACATGAAAAATTTGAAAAAACAAACAAACAAACAAACAAGGAAAAATCATATTCACCAATCTGAACAGCCTGCCAGACGACTCCTTTGACTGCCTGCCTCTGCCACCAATTTAACATACAGAATATAGAAAAGAATTGTGCAATATATTGGTGTCACTCAAGCGGCAACCTCCATGGCTGTGAAGTGAAGCCAGTGCCGAAGTGCCAAAAACTGCAATTGCTCGAACGTCCACTTGAGGCTGGTTACAGAACGAGTCCGTCTCCAGAAGCACCAATATTAAAATGTCCAACGTCACAGCAGAAATAAACATGTTTACAGCCTGGTACAAAAGACTGTTTGGGTCTCTATAGCGAATTTCCCTGTTCATGAAAACTGTACTGAGGGTGTTTTTTTTTAACTCACCTATTAAAATTATATTAAGGCTTAAAGTTATGCATAATTAACAGTGTGGCTGCTTTGATTGACAGGTGGGTGCCGTTACAGATGTCTTGCCAACATAGTGACGGTCAGAGTTACATATTTTGAGCTTCAAAACGGCCCTTCAGAAACCTACGGGTGACATCACGCTTATGCCATTTTTTATACTGTCAGTGTAACTATAAAGTTAATCCAGCACAGAGAAAGAGAGAAGAAACTCTCAGCAAAGTCAACTAGAAATGGTTGAAAATATGACAATATGACAATATTTCACATGTGAAGAATATTTCAACCCAGAAAACATATCAATAATCACTGAATTCTTTCCCCTCTAAAATCGGTTTAAGTCTTAAAAAAGATAACCATATGAACCTGTACTGTTTTATGTATCTAGCCCTTGAAGAACAAAGTTGAAATCTGTCTTTTTTTGGCTCTTGACATTAGAATCACAGCAACCCTCACCTGAAATGTGAAGAGTGCCTTCAGGCACTTGGCAGACTCCCTTTTCAAAGATCTTTTCCTGCTCAGTCCTGTTCATCTGCTTCATTTCTGGGTTGAGGTATGCCTTTTGAATTTCAAAAAAGGTTTTATGCCCCATGAAATTCAACTGCAGATGTTTGGCCCACTTTTTAAAGTGTGTAAAGGCGCCACCAGAAAAAAGGACGGAAAGAGCCGTAAGAAGGTGAATTTCAGGAAATGCCTCCCAAAGGTGAGGTGATGACATCCATAAGCCCCTGTGTCCACCAAGGCAGCTCCACCTCACCTTCTTCTGTGCACCACAGTGAGACACCTTCTTTTTAGTTATAGGCTGTCCACATGTCTGACACTTCTTAAACAGCTCCATCAAACAGCTGTCATTCACAATAGTCTTTGATTGACTCAAGTCTTTTTCTGTGTTCTTATCAAGGTTTGATGTTGCTGTTGAGTTTAATTCAGTTTCTTGGTGGAAGCTCTCACTCAGATGATCTTCAGATGCAACACTGGATAAACTTTCACTGACTTCAGATGATGGAGGGGACATGGACGAGGTGCTTCGAGCTCCCGAGTCAACCTGGGCCAGCAGAGACAGATGTCAAATTATAAAATAAGTCAAGCTACTTGAGCTCATCTGAATACCAACATACATCACTTTTGACTGCATTTATTATTCACACAGAAAAAGGGTTTCAGACACCATGTGTTATACTTACAGGAGTTGGTAGGGAAGAAGAAAGTGTTGCTGTATCCACATCAGTGACGTGAACAGTCACGGAAGACGCCTGTGATGATGTACTTGGTCCCTGGGTAAAACAGTGATTATTAGCCAGTACAGTTGAGTGCAGACTCAAAATAAGCCATGAAAACATCAAATATGAGGAATGTATCTTTAGTAGATTATACTTACTGAGGTTAATACTGAGGCCCTCTGCAACACGCTGTCCACACTGGAACCTGAGACCAATGAGGTAGAGGCTTGAGCGCCTGTACTGGGAGCCTTCGCCAATTAAAAAAAACAAAACACAAAACAGCTTTGATGAGCACACTTGGCAGTTATTAACACTGCATCAAATTTAAAATTACACAACAAATGACACATGCTGCTTATGCCAACCTGAATGGACAACTCATCACAGCAGTTCTATTACGAATACAGTTAAACCTGTTTTTCCATAAAAATGACACTTAACCTTCTGATGAAGAAGAATCCTGTAAATAAATACCTAGTATATCAGTCAGTAATATTTATTATCTTACTGTACTTGTTAAGCTCCTTTTGAGTCAAAAATGTTACAATGCAGTTGCAGCAACAATACTTTCAGAGTGAGGGATGAAAACATTAGTGGTAACCTCGGATGATTCATGTAATCTTTAAAGTTTTGGTCATAACTAACATTCATGCCTACTCACTTTGAAAGAGGAGATGTTATTTAATTACTCAGTCGGTCAAACTTTCACGTTCATAATACTGGCCTCCGCTTTGCTTAGCTCAAATATAATGCTTGCATGTTTGAAACTTCCTCATAAGGTTTGATTAGTAAATGCTGCGAGATGATTGTGATGCAGAGGTCCCAACTTGGTTATGTCACTGAATGTAATACCGTACTTGGCACTTCACCAGAAGAATTTTCAGCTTCTTTGTCCTCCAAATTGACTGAACGTTGGTTGGACATGAGTTAGAAGGAACATTATGAAGTCAACATTAGATTCAACACAATCAGCACAGATTTTGCAGTAGATACTGGCCCACAGACAGGTGAGACAACTATATAATTATACATTTTGAGTGACATATTCCTTACTCCTTACACTGTCCACTCATGAAAACTGGACAGCTATGGTACGCCTTCGCAGAACAGTACTGAACGATGTATATCAGACTGAATACAGAAGTGGGTATACCCAAAGCCAGCTGATAAATGAGTAGGTATACTCTGTACATCTGTCACTAAACCACTAAATGAACCTGACTATTTTTAATGTCACCGAGCAATACTACCTACAACTCAGTGTTACTATGATGACCTTCAGTCTTCATACATATTTCATACATAGTTCTTATGTTGCACCGGAGGCTGGCAAACAAAACTTTTATTATACTGGACTGTATAATAACAATAAACTGAATATTTGCTCTTGTCGTCCTCACACACTGATGCAACTGGACACCATAAAAAGTGATTTTTATACTTTAGTACATAGGTACACACACCTCCAGCAATGGCAACCGTGGCATGGTGCGCAAAGCTTTCTGGTTGTTGTAGGATTTCCTCATTATATGAGAGGAGGGATGTCCTAATATGTCCTATTGTAGTACACTCATTTAAACTTTAAACTCCACTAGTCTTTTAAATGGTTTTGAAATACAAGACAAACACTTTATATCTCTAGCCTTTCATAAAGCTTTACTCTTTACGGGTGAAATAAATGGTTTACCTGTGTTTGGCTGCTGTCATGAGCTGGCAGAGAGGTGCTGAGGTCCTCTTGCTGTCTCCCAGAGAAGACAGACGGGATAGTGAAGGACTTGAGGATTTTTCGGGGCGTTGTTTTCATAAGTTCTGCCTGTATGTCCGGCTCGTAATCTTCCGGTTTGAAATGTTGGCTACAGACTCTTATATTGCCGTATTTACTTACTGGTGTGTTTTCGTCAAATTTGGGGTTTTGTATGGCCTTTAACCACTCTCTGCATCGCCCCGGGTCTCTGGTGGGCAGAGAGTGGAACACGACACCCCGGGACCTCGCCTTCTTGTAGCCCTTACAGCCCGGCACGGAGCACATCCCCGGCATCGTGACACCAACACGAACTCAGCCCGGTGTTCAAGAAAACGAGTTACTGACCGACGACTGACACCATCCCTGAGCTGTCTGTCTGTCTGTCTGCCTGTCTGTCTGTCTGTGGTGCACCGACCGACACACTGCTCCATTGGTGAACGTGACCGTTAAACGTAAACACAAGAGTGTAAAGGTAAAGGCGTTGTCGCTTTGCATTGTGGGAAACGTAGTACGTTTTTTTTAAAGGGTCAAAACACAGTGAAGAGGAGGAAGAGGGGGCATAGTACACCTGACTGTCACAAAGTCACGTTTTGATAACACACACACACACACACACACACACACACACACACACACAAAAACTTTGGTCACGTGATAAAAACTGAACCGTCTCCATGACATCCGAGCTCCAACCACTAATAACGGATGTGAGAGAGATGTGGTTAGATCATGACAATTTCCGGTTAGACTCTGTGCTTGTCAAATTACTATTATTACAGTTATTAAATTCATTTTGCAGATGCAGATAAAGAAATAGTAAATGCCACTGATTTTACACACAAAAATCATCGTGCACACATCATGGGGTGTACTCAGTCTGTGTAAACAGTTGTATGGTGTCTTCTGTTGCTCTGGAGGAGTTTTGTCAAGTCAAAGTCCTTCTTCAAATCTTCATCTGTAAACATACAAGTCTCATTAATGCATGTTAATGCATGTTACTAACTAAACTTCTTCCCCGGAGTTTCTGTGCTCTCTCGTCCAGCAGGTTCTTATGGATCGTGGCTGCTGCTGTGGTCCTGCACAAAGTCCACTACATATATTATTACTGTCATCATTGTTACCATATCTCCATTACAGTTTACAGTTAGTTAATGTTTTGCTGCTGCTGTGCATCTGTGTCTCTATTTGTCTGTCTATCCCCCCTCTCTCTCTCTATCTGCCCCTCCCTCTCTTTAACTCAACCGGTCGTGGTGGATGTGGATGTCTACCAATGAGCTTGGGTCTACCCGAGGTTTCTGCCTGTTAAAAGGAAGATTTTCCTCGCCACCGTCGCCAAGCGCCTGTTAAAAGGAAGATTTTCCTCGCCACCGTCGCCAAGCGCTTGCTCATGGTGGAACTGTTAGGTCTCTGCGAATAATATTATAAAGAGTACGGTCTAGACCTGCTCTGCATGAAAAGTGTCATGAGATAACCTTGTTATGATATGGCGCTGTATAAATAAATTAAAATAAAATTATATTATAGAAAATGCTAGAGACCAAATACTAGAAATAAATCCACCTCGACTGTTTCATTAATGACCACTGTTTTTGTGCCAGAGTGCATTCTGCATTTCACACCACATGCACAAGAACGTGCAGCATAACGCAGACTAAATAATTTCCAGTGGATCGTGTGGTTGCTTACAATGAGGGTGTGAGGGTGAAGAGGTTCAGCTAAATAAAATGTTTTACCCCAAATCAGCTGACGTCCAGGAATCAAGTAAAATGTCATTTTGCCAGTGAAAAGAGTGAGGTCATTTTACGTCATCAATTTTTATTGCTGTGTATCTCAGAGTCAGTGTACAATCAAAATGCAGTCTATGCAGACCTGCAATAAGTCGTGCTTTATGAGGGTTATACTGGTCAGTTTTTGTATCATACCCACAAAACAAGAATAAAATTAAGTTGACCTATAAAATGCTGCCCATCTTTGCAAAGAAAAAGTGTCACAACGAATGGATGCGTCCCCTCTCACAGGCATATACTGTACAGGCTGCTATGCCCCTGTCTCCATATTCTACAGTTTGTGAATTGTGAATTAATGTCTGGGCATATATACAAATATACTTTATATTTCTAAAACTACCACATCACTGTGAAACATCTTATATCTGCAGATATTAGAAATAAACATTTTCATTGAAGTTTGTGAAGTTTGTGTGATCTGTGTTTGTCCAACAGGTGGCAGTCTGGAATTAATAATACAGGGCAGAGGTGCCTCCCACTACTAGATGAAAACTCGCTTCAGATGACAGATTAGATGATACTGCCATTCTCGGGCTACTCAGTGACAATAACACTGTTACAGCCTAATAAAACTCAATTTCTCGCTTCACACAACGGTGCACAGATAACTACCTGCAGCTGAACATGGGAAAAACATGTGAACTCCCTGCCATCTATGGCAAGACAGTAAAACCGGCCAACTACTTTAAATCTTTTGGGCTCAGTTTTGATCAACACATCGCTTCTATCCTTATTCTATCTATAAACGAGCCCAGCAAAGACTCTCTGTAATCCATAAACTCAGAGCACCCTACCTTCTGTTGTTTCAACCCATTGTGTTGTACGTTCCTCCCTGCTTCTTCACCATGTTGACCACCTCCAACAAAAACAAGGTTTCCAACATCACACATACTGCTTTTAAAATCATCTGCCTTCCCACAGTCACACTCTTAGACATGAACAACAGAGTCATCGCACACCTTGCACTCACAATATCAAATGACACTGATCACCATCAGTCATCACTTCACATTACTTCCATCTGGATGGAGATACAGGACCTTAAGACGGAGGAGAGCTCCTTTCAGCAGGAGCTTTGTCCCCTCTGCTATTGCAGCATGGAACAAACTGCCTCTTCTGGCTGTGTTGTGTGCTGAGACGTATGAATGTATTCATGGGGACTTCATGTTGCCGTGTTTCTTTGTTGAACTGGCTGTAAAAAACAAAATGTCCCTCTCTCTTAAGTCTAAATCTAAATGATTTCCTCTCGTTCTTACACATACAGAACAACTGAACACGAACACATGTTCATGGTTGAGACCAGCAGTTTCCCTCGTAGAAACTAATGTCAGTGGTGTTTTTATAGAACATGAACCTTACCTCTAAACTCCACATTGTTTAAGTTGCTGGCTTAGGCTCTTTACTCTTTTGAGTTTTAAAAACACTGAAATATTTTGGCTGCATGTCTCTGTGTAACGAGTGAATGTCTGGAGAGTGCCAAAAGTGTTGGTGGTTCTGGCGCTGAGTTCACTGAAGCTCCTGTAGGTGTAACAGGCCTCATTCAATAAAACATCTGGATCAGATAGGAGGGGCAACCCCCTAGTGATGCACCAACACCCCACTTGGTCCTCAAAAGGTTTGCACATGTTTTTTGTTCTGTTCAAAGGATTTCATTCTTGATTTATATTTATTTAAATATCTATAACCTCTCGACATTAAGGTTCTGTTAGAATAAAGGTTCATCTCATAGTAAGACAAACCCATCTCACAGTAGAAAACCTCTTTGGAGGTTGTTGGATCAAACTCAGGCTGCTGAAGACAATCATATCAATATTTGTTTCTAGTTTCAGGTTTGCTCCTTATTTAGTCCTAATAGTTTCAATCAAGGCCAGCCTCCTCTTTCACTTTATGCAACAGTATTAATATACCATGATTATAACAGTCATATGATGACAAACAGCTGTAATATGGATATGCATATTTTATTAAATCTGCATCTTTGCCTTTTCTCCTCCATGCAACACTACTACTACTACTACAGTGATTAAACCACCTGAAATGCTTATTTTGCCTGCTCAGCAGTCTCATCACTCAGGTTCCTCCAGTTGCTGGAGAAAATGTGGCTCTCAGGAAGGGAACCCCTCTATAGAGGAATGATATGACATTATTTATGAAATGTTTGTAATGGAAATAATCACTTTCTTTGTGAGACTAGAAAGACAGAAAACGTATTTTTTTTTCTTTAACTTTTTGTCTCTCTTTTCTCAATATATTTTTCTTGTGCCGATGTGAAACACCCCACTTTCTGTTTATATCTGTATATTCTCTAGTACAAAAGAAAAAAAAAAGAAACTGTAAAGCTGGATCACTGTGTAACTTTTTAAAGCAATGATAACTGTGTAAAGTGCTGATAATATGTGAATCTAAATAAAGAGAAAGTCTTTTTTTGTTTAAACTGAAAAGCATGTTAAATCACAGACAAAAGACTAAGATATTTTCATTAATAACACACGCCACACTGACAGCCACTTTCAGCCCAACTTTACTGCAGTCCTCTTGTCTGGTTTCTCGCCAGCGCGGAAGAAAAAGTAGTCCCCACACAACAAGCGGGACCTGTACTGTCTTTACAGTGGTCTTTAAGAGCATTTAATGGAAAAAATGAAAAGACACTACGCTGATATGCTTCTAAATATTACATATTTCTGTAGGATGTGTTAGTTTATGGTTGACACTGTCAAGTTATTTATATTTTAGCATTGCAAAGCCGAGGTGTCAATAAAAGCACGTTGTTATCCCTGGACGCGCCTGCAGATAAACTGAGCTGTCAGGTGAGAAAACCTTAAGCATGTTGTCTAAATGAAAAGTTTACATGTCAGGAAGTTTCTTTAGTAAGAGGAAGGAAGAGAGCCGTCACACAGATATTATCACACCTCATGGCATCTTTCACTTTTTTTTTTTGCGCTGTTTAGTTTATTTTTTACAGTTTTATATGTTTAACCTGTTATATGGACCTTGATGACAGTGTGCATTTGTTTGCAAAATACTTTTTAAATCACAGTCTCGGTTGATGCTGTGCTGTTATCAGTCAGACACATGACCTAGCGGGGCTTTAAACAAATACTTACAAGTTCAACAGATAGTTAGCGACGTCTCCATCAGTCCGCAGGTGCATGTCCTCTTTTAGTTGTCTCCACCTTTTGAAGCAGTACGAGATGTTTATCCTGGTTTTGACCCGCAGACGGTCGCTCTCCTTCCTGGCTCTCAGACCTTCTTCAGTCCGACGCACAGGTTTAGATTTTTTCACCACCGGAGCTGAGGTTTGATCAGTGTCACAGGCTGCTGTTGTTTTCATCCTTTGTTTTGTCACGGGAGACAAAAATGTCCCTTCTTTTCTTAATTTATTCCCACAGAGCTGATATTCATAAACTTAGAGTTAGCATGTTTTCAAATGCCCGCCTGATTTCCGCAAACAGAGACAGCGCTTCTGGTCTGAACCCTTCACAATAAAAGCATCTAATAAATCATGTCAAACAAACAAAAGTCACAATTTGCACAAACAAAATAAAGATCATTTTTAAACTAATGAAGAAAAATAATAAAAGGGACTAAGAGGGTGGAAATTTTGACAGTTCTGTGTTAGTTAACTTTGTGTACTGAGACAGAAACAGGGAGTTTTTGTGGTTTTTCATTTGAAAGAAACACTGGGTTTCAGAAAAAAGAGGGGATGTACAGAAGTGTTCCTTGTTAATGTAGAATATACCCCTAAATTGTTTTTTTAACCGCATACTGTTACTACCGTGTCATAAAAGTGGCAATAGACTCAATAGACTGGTGAGCTCACGCCAAAAATGATGTACAAAATGATGACGTGTAATTTCAGCTGTTTCACATGATTCGCAATAAAAGAAGAATTTGCAGGATAAATACTTCGCAGTATATACTTCTTTGATTTGGTTACATTGTTAGAAGACAATAGCCATTGTTTCCAATTCATGTAATTAATAAATAAATCAAAATTAATTAATAATTAATAATTAAAATTTAGTAGCCACAGGCATCTGTATCACATCACGTTCATGCGTACATAATTTCCTGTGAAAGGGTAGCCTATACAGAATTTAAAAGGCTGACCTGCAATTAACCTACACAATGCAAATACATGGAGTAGCTAATTCTAAAGAGATCCTAAGTCATTAAAACATAAATCTAATTAATTAAATGTGATGCTGTAGGCAAAAGGACTAAAAATAAAGGAATGTTTAAAATCACTTAATGCGACTGATACAATGATTCAAATCACCTGTAAAAATTACAAATCCAGTACAGAAGTGGGCTGACGTCCACGTCCAGACTAACCTCTCAAAGGGACCTTGGTGCAAAAATGAGCTGTTGGGTCCGTACTGACAGCCCTCACCCCACCACCCTCTGCACTATGTGCATGTACTCTGCCAGTTGCTGGAATAACACTTAATAATTAAAGCTGCAAGCAGCGATGGTCGGGCCCTTGCACAGGTGCGCACGTCGAAATGTGCGCATATGGAAATGGCCACACAGTTTCCCCAAAATTCATCATTTTGATAACTGTTACTCAGGAAGTCTATGTGAACAGACCTACCAAGTTTGAAGTGAATTGGATGAAATCCCTAGGAGGAGTTTGTTGAATCAGGCCAAAAGTCAATGGAGTATTGTTTTTTTGTGAAAAAATCGGCAGCGTCGATTTTGACGCACCGTCACGGCCACGCCCTCTGATAAAAAGTTGTGATTTTGAACTTTTCATTGTGGACGCCTTGAGAACACACACGGCAAGTTTCAAGCACATCGGATGAAATCCCTAGGAGGAGTTCGTTCAAATGCGACCCCTGGAAATGAGGCAAAAACGGGAAAAGGCCAAATCTGAGCAAAATTGGACGCCGTACGCTTCACTGTCGCCCGGGGCACCAAGAGACTTTTTTGTGCGTCTGGGCATGTTACATACTCCCACCGAGTTTCGTGCACGTGGGCGAAACCGTGGCGAGGGGCACCGGCAAAAACGCGCACCTAGGTGGCGCTCTGGAGGCGTATGCGCGCGTGCATGTGTGAGACCTCCAAAATACGTAATTTTACGCCTGACATTGGGGGGGTAGGCAAATTTTCGTGAGTTTTGGGGGGGATATGGGCTGTGGAAAATGCAATTTACTCTTAAACGTCGTTCAGCGTTCGAAATACAATAGGGCCTCGCTGTGCTCAGGCCCTAATAATGACTGCAAGACACAGCAAGATATGCTGATATGCAGGACCCACCTTAGCTTGACTTATTTGAACACATAGTATGTCATTTCTGCCACTAGGAGCCTCTCAATCATAACAATAACATCATTACATCGTCAACATCGTGAAGTACAGTGGGATCATGGGAGTTGCTGTCTTCATTGATGAATAATGAATAATTGTGATCCGTCTTGAGTGAGTGATACAAACAATAGTAACACCCCCAGAGGTCAGACTTCCCTCCCAACTCTCTGACATATCAGAGTTTCCCTGGAAGTTATAGAGATTGACAGGTGACCAAATTAAATGCACCGTTACCTTGAGGAAAGTGAAGGCTTTCTCAAGGTTTGAACATTGTTGTGAAGATTTAGGATAATGTAAGTACACAACTCAATAAAATATATAACATAGGTACAGTCATTTTTGTACATATTAATGTGGAAAAGTTGGATATTGTGCCTTTAATAGTCCAGTGTGTAGGATTTAGTGACACCTTGCAGTGAAGTTGCAGATTGCCAAATGAATACACTCCCATGTCTCACCCTCTCCTTCCAAGCAAACGTGGCTGTGTTACGTACATAAAAAGCAAAAGATACATATCTAGTTCATTGTTTGGTTTGTCCGCTCTGGGCTACTGTACAAAATGGTGGTTCAACATGGTGGGCTCCATGGAAGAGGACCCGATTTCTCTGTATATATAAAAGGCTCATTTTAAGGCAATGATAGCACAACAATTCTTATTTTTAGGTGATAATACACTAATGAAAACATACTGATGAATATTGTACTCCATTCCTGCAAATAAATACTCCTAAATCTTACACACTGGACCTTTAAGAAGAGTTTTTACCATCAGGCCATCAGACTTTTAAACTTTGCAAAAGTATGACTGCTGCTACAAGAAGACTTGATATTATTTGTGCAATACATAGTAAAACACTTCACTTTCACCTGTCTCTAGTTACTTTACTCTTGTTTAAACCTTAAACATTCTGTGCAATACCCAATATCTGTGCGTATATAGTATGTCATATCTATTTATACAGTGACACCTCAATACCTGTTTTACATATTCTATATTAGTGCATTTTATATTTCTAATTTCCATATTGTTCTTTGTTACCTAAATGTTTTATAGTAGTATTGTGTTTTAGTTCTTCAGCTTATTCTTATGTGCAGTGCTGTTACACTGTTTAGTGCTCTTGATGCGGAGCTGACCGCTTCCTCTTGTCCAACACATTTCATTGTATTGCTGACCCTGTGTTAACCATGACATGACAAATAAACCTGAAACTTGAAACATGATGAGTACAGTGGTCAATAAAGCACGCTCACAAACATGCAGCACTGTACACACACTGTGTTGTTGTTGTTTTTGTTTGTTTGTTTAATGCACTCACATGTGAAGCTTTCTGTAGTGCTGCAGTCCCTTTGAGTGCATTAAATGCGGTGGAGATAAACGTGGTGCAATCAGCGAGACCCACGACAGTGCGTGCTGACTCCCGCAGCATCTCCCGCTGTGTGGGACCATCATGTCACTGTGCTCGGCGGCGGAGGGATACAATAACCAATGTCGTCGTGGTACTGAGGCTTTCGCAAAGCAAAAATGTCTGCCTAAGGGAAACTCGTAACTGATATATATAGAGGATATTTTCCCAGGTGTTGCCGTTTAAAACCAATATTTCGCTCTTTTGAGACGTATTGCAAGACAGCGAGTCTTCACCAGATCACCCTAGTCGGGATTTTAATCGGAAAAAAGGTAAAATATCAGTGGGAGTTCACCAAAAAAAAAGCTTTCGGACCTGTGAAAGAAGTTGGGAGTTGAGAAAGACCATCACTGGCGTTTTGTATTGTGGAGCTGGGCATGCATGGAGAGTGTCATTTGCAATATTTGTTTGGCTGTGTTACTTATCCTGAACCTGTGTGTAATGTGTGTTTCACTCGTGACAAAGAGGCTTCTCCGTATTAATGTCTACATTGACTAAAAAAAGGAAAAAAAAAAGCCCGCTGCAGCTGCACGGCTCGCTAGCTCTCTTCAATACACATGCATCGGTGACTGCAGCTAGCGCTTAGCCAGCCAGCTAGCCGGAGGAGCTAACATTAACCGTGGTTATGCTCGTTAAATCTGCCCCAAAGATCACTGACATCAACACGGCCAGTGGCAGCATAGCCGGCGAGTTATATCCGTGTCTCAGCAGCAGCGAGAGGTGTTATTACACAGAGATATTGTTGCTGCAATAAGGCGATGCTGCAGGTTTTAACAAGCTGTGCCATCCATTCAGAGCGCCTCCACCTCCACCTCTCCGCTTTAAAAAAAAAAAAAAAAAAAAAAAAATCAAACTTACATGTTTGCACCATTTATAAGTCTCTGTAAGCTTCAATGGCAAGAGCAAACTTTATTTCACAGTGGTGTTTTATTTATTTATTTATTTATTTATTTATTTAAATGATCATTCCGCATCCATAACAAATAGCTCTCATGGCATTGGTTATTTCCTAGTCCTCGCTGAGATGTGACCTGATCCTGATGGACTGTGTTTTCTTCAGGTTTCTAGATCGCCAGGATGAATCCTCAGCAGCGGATTGCCGCTCTTGGAACAGACAAGGAATTAAGTGACCTGCTGGATTTCAGTGCGGTATGATGGGCTTTTTTTTTTATTTATTACTCTTTCTGTGCAGACCAAATAGACAAATTGTCATTTTAATGTTGACTTATAAGATTTTACAAACTGTCCTTTTGATTTGTGGAGCAGCTTCAGGCATGATTGCATTTGATAATCTGAACACAGTTGAGTCTAATTGTTGCTACATGTCCATATTCTTCCTTTTCAGATGTTCTCTCCACCTGTAAGTGGAGGGAAAAACAGGCCCACCACACTTGGAAGCAGTCAGTTCAGTGCATCAGGTAGGACCGGATCCCCTCAAACCTATTTCACTTGAAACCCCTCTTTAGTTTTTTTTTTAGTCTTTGCATTGCATGTGATTCTTTTTCCCCCTCCTCTGTGACGCTTGTGTCTGCACTGTTCACATCTGGTGCTTGAAACATAAGCCCTCCACCTGGAATTATAGTGGAGAGCTGTAGTAAAGATGTAGAACAAAAGCACGGGTTTAGGCTGTAGACATGTGTAAATGATTTATTGATCTAATCGACATCGTGGTATAATTGCAGTGAATGTTTTATCTTACTGTCAGCTCCAAAAAAAAGCCATAAAATAGGCATGCTTTGATGAGATGTGTTGTTAAGTGTCACAGAAACAACACCGTATGTTCCTGTCGGGGTGTGTTAGAGGGAAAATCTGAATCAGGTTAATTAATATGTCTGAGTGAGAGTCTTGGAAACACAATCAGAGCTTCTTGTGATTTGTAGTGTATTTTAATGGGATGGTGAGACATCCTCTAATTGTTTTTTTTTCTTTGTACAGATAGCAGTTTGATAATTGATCCGTCTCTCTGTTAGTTTTTTGTTTTCATCTTTGAACATCTTTATGGTTAACGCCAAGATTTAAGATTCTGGATCGCTTTCTAACTAAAAATGCTCCAGGACATTAATCCGAAGCACATCTATTGTCTCAAAGAGAGAAGAAAGTCAACAATCAAGCATTATGTTTTCTGAAAGCATGTTTTGTGTGCATCCACAAAGCCTCGTTGTAGTCACTTATCTGTGAAACGAAAGACACACACTTAGTGGAAACTGAACGAAAAGACAAAGAAACAAGAACAGAGCTGTCACTCATGAACTGTGGAGCTGTGGAGATGAATGTTAGCATACCTAGTCATTCAAGTGAGTTGGATGTTGTGTGTGCTCTCTTCAGCAAAACAAAATGACAAAGAAACTCTGATGTTTGTTCTAAAAGTCACGCCTTCTTGGTGAGGTTCCCACAAAGATGTTTATTTTATTTGATGACACAAAGGCTTCAGACTGTCATTGTTCTGGTGTTTTTATTAACCCGAGAATGTTGAGAATTGATAAGATGCATTTATTAATTTTTAATCGGATTGTATCAGGTTATACAGGTATAATAAAATCAGTGTATATTTTCTCATCCTGGATAATGAAAAGTTCTCACAACTCACAAGTGATTCGTCATATCTAAAACACACTGATGACGTAAAATGAAACTTTTCTCACAATATTGTGTTAGTTTCAAAACCAGACTAAATCCCCTTTATACTGACTGTCTACCAGAGTGATCTCAACCGTCGTCGCTGTCATCCACATGCCGTATGGACGAGGCATAGTTATGACTTTTATAGAGTAAGATGTGGACAGCTGCCCTTAGGCTGGGCCTTGCACTTTCTGATTTGTAAAATAGCCCAACATCAGCACCGTGCTTTCTGTTTGGACAGAAAAGAGTTGTAGTCTATCAGGAGAATTGCGTGTTACAGCTGCAGCTCATTGTCATGGCTGTGTGTTGTCTGGTGACCAGCTTTGTCTTTTAGACACGTAACACAGTCTAAATATGGACCGCTGTTTGCAACAATTTTCAATAACGACTATAAAGAATTTGTGAACACGAGTGGGGAAAAAAAGATACTTGGCCAAAATTGAAGTCAATGGTTTTATTCATAAATATGTTTTTATTATACAAATGTCCTTCTTTAAAGAAATGTACTATTATCTTATGTTAACTGTCATTTAATTAAAAAAAAAAACTGTTCAACTGTAAAATATTCTCGCATATATCTTTATTACAACTGTTCAATAACCTTATCTTATATCAAAATCAGAGCCTATCTAATCTATAATGGCCTATATGGAATATCAGCAACTTAAACTTAATTGATAACTGATTAGTTTTAAAAACAGCCATAATAATCTGTTTATTTTACATCCACATAATGGTTTAAACGATGGTGGGTAAATTTTTTCATAACACTGATTTGCAGCTCTCTTAATCCTTAGATGTGATCAGTGTCCCATTTTTTTTTTTAAATTGTATTGAATTGCAGTGTGAATGAAAACGTCATGCTATTACTGTGATTTAACTCAAAGGCAAGGACAGTCGAGCAGTTTGGTTTTCAGTGCTTCATCTCAGTGTGGTAAATGGCAAATCAGATCTTAAGTATTATCCTTATAGACCCTCAAACTTCAAACTCAAACGCAATCCAAAATATTTAACATAAGATGAGTTAGTTGGTATCTTATGGATTGGTTAGTTGTTTCTGTGGCGGTGGTCAGAAGAGAAAATATCAGCAGAGCATCAAATGAAGGCAAAATAATTGTTGTAGTTTTTATTGTTTTTGTGGCTCATCTTGATCCAATAACTTGAAAGATATGCAGATATTACAAACAACCATGCAGCCACAAGCCTTTGACTTATGAATGGATGGTAATCTCAGGTAATTTCATAATAGTAATTTCATAGTTTACATGATATTTGGGCGTTTAAGAGATCTGATAATAATATATCTGCTGATAGTCAACTAACAGATATGTTATGTACGAGATACATTTACAGTGTAAAAATAACCTTGACCCTGCTCTACGGTTGAGAGGTTATGCAACTGTGACACACATCTAGTTTCTTGTTTTCTTGTCAGCCAACATACGCACTGATACAGATGTTTCTGCAATAAACCGTATCTGTCTGGCTGATTTATCTATCTACCTCTGTTTAATATCCGCACGCATACGTTTTATTGAGTTACGACTGAAAAGTCAAATAAATACCTCAGGTCATTAATTAGATTAATTAGATTTTTTTTTTAATGTTACAAAACTAAATTATGCAAAATGAAACCTTTACCATGTACAAATATAAAAAAAAATTAATTATGTAAAAAATGAACTGCAGCAGGTTAAAGTGTATCTGGCCCATAGTGAGTAAATCCCTCTTTCCTTCAGCTTACAGTATGTGCTCTCGTGTCTCTGATCCTCAAGGTAGAGGAAGAAGCACCTATATAAGTGATTGTGAACATAAGGCAAGTGAGTGTGCAGACAGAAGTGTGGAAATTGCAGGGAATGAGAGTTTGGATTATTGCATCTCAGCTGGGCATAGCCAGATAATTGAAGCAGAGTGGGACTGGCAAGACCCTTCAAAAGTGTGCCAGAGAAAGATGGATTGGAAAAAAAATATCCAAAGTGGCTCTAACAGAGATTTATCATTTCTCCCTTCCAGCTGTGTTGATGATGCAAATTTGATGAGGCCATTGACTCTTCAGTGTAGTGGGGCAGTCGGTGGCTGCTGGTGAAAGAGTCATTTTCATTTAGTGGTATGTACTGGTACATTTGTGTAGGGTTTGTTGAGTCAATTCTTGAACTGGTTACGAATGATCATATTATTTATTAACAGATTTTTAGCATGAGAAATACACTATGAGCTAACTTCATAGATTCACCTCCTTGTTTAACGGAACAAGTGAACTGAATCTGTAAGAGGGAGGATGAATACAATAAAACATACAATAAAACCATTGTTCTGCACATGAAGCAACAACAAGTCTATAATATAATAATGTTATATTATTATTTAGTAAATAATACAGTCATAATGGATAAAAAACTTCTAATGTAAAGCTATTAAAATGCTGGTTTGAGCGTCCAGATTATATGAGAAATCAAGTAAGCTTAGGTTGCAGCTTAGCAGTACATGTTGATTTGTCTAACTCTCTGAAAGTGGTTCAATATACAGTTAATTTAGAGTGAATTACCTATAAAAAAAAATATTCGAGCCACCTTTTTTGTCTGAATCCAAGTGAACAGGTAAATAAGGTGAAACCACACAAGCATAACCCCCGCAACAATTACTGGAAATGATAGTAATTCAGAGAATGTGTGCGATCTAAACAAATAAACAACACCTACACACATTCATTGGTTATCTCTGGACCACATTTACTGTACTTTATAGTGTTGAAGTACAGTATTTACAACAGAGACCTCAGCATGCATTGACGTTTATTTTCTATTCTGGTAACATCTTTTTTTGTCTCTTTGTCTGTTTTTTTTGTTGTTTTTTTGAGATTTCTATAAACTTGTTCAACTTTAATAATAAAGTGTTAACTGTATATCGACCATCAGTTTCTCATGCATGGTCGTTCATCCTGTTTTTTGTAGCCATTGTTGTGACATGCAGTTAAGAGAGCTGTTAGAGTATTGCTCTAAATGATGGCATGTTAGTCTCATTTAAACACAGACATCAGCTCTGTCCGGCCCTGTGTGCCTGTAAAAATGGTTTGCTTCATCTCAATCCAGTTTTTACTTCACAATCATTATTTGTATACATGTGTTTGATGAAGTCATTGGTTTCACTATTGGAACTGCTCTCAGTTCATTTATACAGGAAACCATTATGGCAAATAAAGCCAAAGGCTCTATGTAAATCAGCAAAGCTGGATTTGTTAACATTAACATGGACATCAGTTCAGCTTTCCAGACTGTGAATATGGCCTGTTGTTTGATATGGTGTTATAAAGCTGACATGATTTACCCTGTAGCAGTCACACATATATATTTTCATATTCTTATAATATAAACCCTCCATCAGTGTGTTTAGGCATAAGGAACATTCAAATATTTTGGGTCATAGGAAACATATTTATTTTGGGGATCAGGTTAACTAGTTTTTAAATGACTGACATTTCTCATTTCTCATTTTAGTCAAGATGCCGCCAGGACCAGAAGCCTTTTCTTTTTTTTCACCCCCTCACCCCTTTAGGCCTGTAGTTTTGCTGCCAACTGTTGTTGAGTGATGGGAAGTATGTGATCTCAGAAGGTATTGGATTTTAATAGGTTTTATCCTCAATCAAACTCGGCTGTTCATAGATGAAGTCGACCCTAATGTCTGAATGTATGTAAAGATGTTTAAGAAAAGCACATTAAACCCCCAGTTTATGTTGTAAAGTGTTTGTTCTCCCTTGCTGTATGTCCTAAAATTGTTTGGCCATTTTAAATGGATGTAAATGCATAAATATCTAATGTCTTGTAATGCCTGATCTTGAGGTTTGTGAGCAAGTGTATTAAGAATGAAAGTATCCAACATTGTTGGGGTTTTTAACTGTGTTAGAAGTGATTTATTATAATTTTCTGTATTATTATCAAGAGCCCATTTGGTTTAATCTGTAATTCCTCTATTTCTGTCTTTACTTCATATACAAATTACAGTCTAAACTCCCAATGAATAAAACTTATACTATTTTTAGGTATTTTGTGGCAAGTCATAAACAGATCCAGTTTATCATGAGTGAAAAATAGATTATCACTCTGCTTTCTATGTATGTAATAATTGATATCAACAACAATAAAGGCACTGGTAAGTTGGTTATTTAATACACAATGTGGACTACAGTGATGTGATTCAGGTTGTTGTAGTTCGGTTCATTTGGTCTGAACTGGTTCATGTGTACGCTACAAACAAACCGAGAGGAGTAAACATGGAGTTATACAGACTGACAGGTAACTCACTGATTGGACAGTTTTGGTGATGTCATGATCCTTCATCAACAGTGCAACATGGACCCACATGGGGAAATAATAAAAGTGTGCTTTAAGAAGTGATTTAAAAGAAACCACTGGTTCTGTGAGCCTTTTTTCCCTCAGGCAGGGCGGTCCAAAGTCAAGGGGTCCTGATGTCACCTTTAGATTTAAGCCTCGACTTTAGAATAGCCACAAAGGCCTCACCTGAGGATCTAAGGCAGCAGGCTGGCTCATAAAGGGTCAACATGTCTGTTATGCAGCATGGAGCCAGACCCTGGAGGGCTTTAAAGGTGATCAGTAAAATCTTAAAATCAATTCTAAAACGAACAGGAAGCCAGCGGAGAGACGCTATCGGTGTAATGTAAAGCCGTCTGTTAAGACGAAGAAGTCATGTTGCATTTAAAATCCTTCTTATTTTGTATATTTATGTTTATTTTTATTATTGGACTTCAAATCAGCTGCATCCTATGAATAATGACAAACAGGTCGAGACGGAATGAAAACGATGACATGCTCTGCAATATAACGGAGGGGTTTATTGCGAGAGAGTTTGATTGACAGCTTTCACACAAACTAAATGAGAGGAGCATGCAGCAGGTTATATGTGAAAGCACCCTCAATGGAGAAAATAGATTGTAGACCTGTAGTTTGGATACTGGCACTGGCTCCAAATATCAGTACGATATCAGTAAGGTTTTGCAATTCTTTAGACAGAGAAGACCTTAGTCTTCCTGTTGGACGATTTTTTGCTGAGTTGGGAGCTTTGGGAGGGCGCAGCTGTTTATGAATGACCCAGCAGAGACAGTGAGAAAAGAGGAGTCCGTTATGATAGCTACACTCTGTGCTTGCCCTGACCATCAAACCATTACCACAGATTTACAACAGTATAAATATGTATATGTATATCATTAGGCCAGTTTTATTCATCTTTTGAAGCCAGCCGCTTCGTTTGACATATTTCTCCTCATTGCGATACATAGGTTATGGTATAGTCAGTACTGTGTAGCAGAATGACATTTTACCTCCATAACCAAGGTCGCTCCTCTAAATAATGATCTTAAAAATAGCCACACATTAGGAGACATGTTTCCGCAGCAGACAGGTTTTATATTGTGATTTGTTTCGCGTGTGCTGAATTGTGACATCTCAGCAATACAGATACTGTTAGTACACCTCTAATTTATGCAGGGTATAAAAATTCTTGAGGGTCACCACACTTTAAGGACATTCAAGGATACAAAATGTATCTACCATATGGCCTGTAATAAAATTGCTGAATATCATTTTTTTCTTTTTTTGACAGACCTGCACTCTGCAACTTCCATCTCAAACTTGATTGCGTGACTGGATCAGTCAAGTAAAATGCATAATATTGAGTCGTCAAGCAGTTTTAGGGAGTTGTGAGCAGGACCACCAAGCAAGATAGAAAAACGAGCATTTCCATCACGTGTCTTCCTCTAGTGTAGCCGTCTTTCATTTAAGGCTTTGTTATGTTCACTTGTTCTTCTTTAAAACTGACTCAAAATGTAGCTAAATATTACCAAGTCAAGTAAGTTTTTTTTTTTGGTTTTTGTAAATCTTTTATTAAGTTGTTAGAGAATAACCACAACTGAAAGTTGCTTCTGAGATGCAGTTTCAATGATTTCAATGGTGAGGACAAATATTAGAAATACCTCACAACAAACGTTCATCCTCCAAAACTAACAAACAGTTTCAACAAAAACCTTGAATTACTGTATAACCTTGCTGTATGTGTTATAAGTGTTATAAAGGTGTCCCTAATAAACTGATTGAGTGTATGTTCATCATGTGTGTTCGCCAACTTCGTCCACCTGCAGGTTGGTGCAGTGAAGGTAGGGTACATTTGGGTTATCTGAGCTTTTTTTTTTGATGCATGAGATTTTTTTTTATTGTGGCTGTAAATCCAAAACTGAGCTAAAACAGGCTTAAAAAGATCAATAGAGCTGCAGAGCTAGGTGATAAATCTTTGTAGGTTCTTCACTGCGACTTAATTTTTTTCGCACAAGAAGGAGAATCAGTGTCGTTTTTCTGTTGTAGAATTTTGTGCATCTGGAGACGCATCCTCCCAATATAGTAGACCTAAACTACAGCCGGTGCATTTGTGTGTGTTTTTGTGGGTTTTTTTCTTGCCTCTTGTGTCAGTGAGTAATCTTATTGTGCTGCCTTGTCTGTGCTTGGAGAAGAGAGGGGACCCTTGAGCCCTGGTAGGAGATGGTAATCAGACGAGATGACAGCCCGTGGCCCAGAGAGCAAACACTGACCATTGTTACATTCAGTGTGTAAAAGGCCTCAATTGGCCCACAATATGTCACAGGACCAAAATTCAGATCCACGTACAGAAGTAAAATTCATAGCAATCACAGTTATGAATGTGGATAATAACACAGGCAATTGATGAGGGAGACAGTTGACTATACAGTATACTATATAACAGTATTTCTGAAGAGGAAATGAATCTTGTGGGTGTTAGTAAAACAACATGTTTGTCAGGATGAAACTCATCTTTAACGCTGCTCACTGGAGCATGACTTCTGGTTCGAGAAACGTCACTGACTTTCTGGTGAAGTGTATAATTAGATTCCTGATGAGAACTGATTGGCAGTGACATGACAGTTGGAAATGAATCACCCACACTGGTTTTCAGATTGGGTAATGTTCAGTTAAATTTAATTATCACATAATTGCAGGTACAATCATATTAAAATGTATTAATCATAGTCATCATCATTAAAACCGGTCATAGTGTCTTTTCATCAGTTCTCATTATCAAAGTGCCCATTATGAGATGTAGCGGTTTAGCTTCTTTGAGCCTAGTTAAAGGGAATCATTAGCTGTAGTCAGTTTGTTGAGCTCTACTTTGAATTTGTGCCACATTTTGATCTGTGTTTACAGGCTCTTCTTGGTTTTTGCTTTGCAGATCCTACTTCTGCTTTTCTTAGAGTTTGTTTGTTTCAGTCTTGTAAATTCGTTGTCTTGGATTGTTTGCCCGACCTTGCAGCGTGAAGGCACCTCGGTGAATATAATTTTTAAAGTTACAAATATTCTTAATATTAAAAGGCTTTGTTTGCTGCTTTCTATTTTATTATTTTTCTGGGTATACACAATTTCTTTAAATCTGATATTTTGTTATTTGAAGCTAAAAATGAACAAATGATATTGCATTTTGCTGAGACAGATGAAATTACAACAGGGACAATCAATAACTTAGAGAATGTTGATGCTGTACCCGCTCTGCAATTATGTTTTGTTTGTGGGGACTTTGGCTTTTACTGCAACACAATATTGTTTCAAACAGCAAGAACAATTGAGGCATCAAATATGTTTACAGACTATATCACATAAATTAGATTTTAAAGATCAGATATTATATTTTTCAATATATGCCAGATGGTCTTGCTTTGCAGTTGGTTGGAGTTATTGATTTTATTTGTTTATCTGTTTGACTTTCGAAACATAGAGGTTTTCTTTCATTTAAAAATGAATTTTATCAAGTTTTAGTGCTCAGCTGTTTGAAAGTAGCCTGGCATACATCAGTGCCAAATCATGTTTTCAGTTGTTTTTGGGTGAACTGAAGCACGTAAAACAGTGTTTATTCATGGCCATGATTTAGGCAAAGCAAACTAAATGACACCATGGGATTTTTGTGTTTAACTTTTGAAAAGATTAATTAGTCACTTTTCGGTGTAACTTCAACTGTTACACTTTGAGTTAGATGTTACTCAGACTTTAGATATCGCATACAGTTTGTCTCTCCTTTTAATTATCTGTAGCATCTGCAATGTTTATGCAGGTCATCCTGAAAAAGTGGAAGTGAATTTCAAGGTTTGACTACTATGTTTGACAGGCACACACAGAGTAATAAATGCCTTTGTAAAGTATCCCATTTAAACGTTTGTTTTAACTCTCTGTTAAGTGAAGTGTTAAGCAGCTGTCAGGCGTGTTTTGGCTGCTAATTAGGGCAGCAACGACAGTTTGTTCTTTGATTTTTTTTTTTTTTAATAAACATACATTTTGGAAATCTGTGAAAATTCCAGCAAAAAGTGCAACATGACATGTCTTTACATGTCTTGAGAAAACAAGACAGAGACAAAGATATTTAATTTTACAGTGATATAAAACATAGAAAAGCAGAACACACACTCATTTAACAAGCTGGCACAAGCAAATGTATTACCAAAATCACTAAATCACATAATGGTTTCACCTATACTGGCATTATTTAAATAGATCGACCAACAAACAGCATGTTCTTTTATCTTGAAAAGTAACATTCAGGGAACCTGTGGGAAAAAAGAGATGTGACAGGAGACACTAAGGACTACACCGGTATTGTCTTGTGATTTAGTTGCTACCTTCCTCTTCATTGTATGTACATTGAACTATGTGAAAATCTTGACTTGCTGACTGAGTTGTGCATCTCTTTCTCTGACAGGTATGGAGGAGCGGACCAACCAAGCGTCGTGGGCCCCAGGTGGCGAGTCCAGTCCCTCCTATGAGTCCTCCCGGGTAAGATGACCCACACTTTAATGCCTCTGAATGGCCTTTCTGCTCCACAGCACATCATTTAACACTTGTTACATCAAAGCGGTGCATTCACAATGTTTTAGTCTCACCTTATCCCAGTCATGTTGTTTGACCTGTAATAGACGCATAATATTTCTCTGGTTAATGTTCTCCTGGGAGGTGGAATTTTCATCTACCCAAATATGATATGCTATACCTTTTAGAAAGGGCGGTCTGTTAAAATATTTCAGTTCAGATTACATGTTAAAGCTGCACAGCATTTTCTCTATGAAAGAATACTGTATAGTTTTTTACCCCAAGGCAGATCTCTGATAGAGGGAAAATGTTTTAATGTCCCTGGATCTTAGAGACAGCTAGTATGTGACCAGTTTTTGTGCTACTGAAGACATGACTTTGCGTTTGATAAAATGGGGAATCACCGTCATAAAAAGGATGACTAATGGACAAACATGAACACTGATTAAAAGGTACACTTCATTACCCTTAGAAATTTCCCTCCCCAGCTCTCTGTTGGTATTCTGAAAGTGAAGAAGAAATATTAGGTGGTATTATTTTAATTATCGTTCAATCTGCCAATTATTTTATTGATTAACAGATTGATCAAATAATTAATTTAGTCTATGAATTGACACAAAATAGTAAAAAAGGTGTACCACAGTTTCTCAGAATGGATAGCAGCTGCTGTCCAAAGTTATTTAACACTGATGTATAACAGAGGCATCATATCATCACATTTACATGTTTTACTGAGACAAATAATAAAATATCAAAAAAGTTGTTATTTAATTTTCTGTTCATCAGCTAATGTATTAATCGTATCAGCTCGAATTCAGAGTGTATTTTTAAGTAGACAGTAACAAGCTGTTGAGTCTCAGGATGAGTACTTGCCATTGTTTGTGCATTTGAAACCTTTCTATCAACAGTAGTGAAATGAGCCAGAGCAGTGACACTGCAGGTGCTTTGTGTTTTTAAGGAAGGTTTGAATGAGATTTAGTGACCTCTATTTGGCAGACCTCCAAGGCCACTAGTTTGTTCTTCTACCTGCCTCTAATATGCTGTAAACACCAGTGACACTGACACATGTTGTAAATTAGATAAAAACCTGTGACTATCTGATGTGATAGATTACATAGCCAGTGTAGGTGATTCATTTCCAACTCTCAGGCTGCCAATCCATCCACATCAGCCATCTACTTATACACTTCACCAGAAAGATTCTGATTCTGTAGCACATCCAAACACTTCTTTGTCCATGACTGAAGCTGGTTTGAAGCAAAAATAAACGTTTTGTCATTCACTTTCACTGCGCTGTTAGACCACAGTTAATTTTATTCTGCACTATGCAGGGAGAAGGTGTGTCTTCTGTCTGTAGCAATTCAAACTTTAGATTATATTATGATCACGGATCTACAAAGAAGAAGAATACACAATACATTTATCGCTGTTGATGAAGTAAAAGATCACAGTCGGTGGTGATTAATAAAAAAAAAAAAATACATGTTGAAAATGAGGTTAGCCGATTTTTTTTAAGTATTACAGGCTTTTGCCTTTTTAATGGGGGAAATATTCAACTACATGTCTGTTGTTGTGTTTAAGCGAGAATGTCTCACTGTTAGTGTGAACATCTCTACCCCTTGTTTGTTTGTCCCTCACACATTGGTTGTTCTAGATGCCCTGTATGAATTTCATTTAATGTCACTCTCCTGTCACTTTCTATTAGAATTCAGTTAAATGTCAGAACCGCTCTGGCTGCGTTACCTTGTTTATTTCTCTGTGCCCTTCCCGAATGAACATCTAGAGGCTATGGTAACATAGGCGGCTTGATTTGAATCATAAGACAGAGACGCTTGAGATATCTTTGCTCCAGGTGCATATAAATGACTGTTTCTGACATTGCAGCGCACAACATCAGCCAGCAGACAGCTGTTTGCACCTCCATAAGGCGTGCACGTAAACAATCACATGCCACACTCTCCACACAGCTGCATACACACCTTATATTGATACAGGCTTTGATTTATATAGCCTATAAAATATTATATCCTATATAGTCTGCTTTAAGAAGTGAGTGGCATTTCTTATGAACCTCAGTAGTCTATAATAACCTGTTTTAAATAAAAAGTGCATTTTAAGACTGATGTATAATTCATGACACGGTTATAACATGATGCTTTACAGATATACATAACTAACATTCATTTGTAGACTCAGGTGACAGGTGGAAAATGAGGCTGAGTTGTGTGTGGTGTAGACAAGATTTTTAGAGCTTTTCAACAAAGCTGTAACCAACAGTTTTCAGCAAAAAGGAGTTTTCTAAAAATTCTGTTTCTTTTTTGGTATCACCCATCTGATCAGTGAGGAGTAAAGTGACACGTCCATCCTCATGTCCATTTTTGTCATCATATGTTGACCATTATCTCAGGATATAAATGAAAGCTATACAGCATGAGGAATCACCTGGAGTGAACTAACTAACGATAATGGACATTGCTACCATTCAGGTATTATACCACCAAGTCTGCTTTCTATATTATGAAATGAACAGGTCTTTTGTTGCCATTATTTTACCACCTTTTCTAAATATATATATATATATATAAAATCTCAGAAATATTTCTGAAAACCCAGGGCTTCAAACAAGAATGGTACTGTCCAGTCACCTTGGCTGTTCAGTCTGGACTTTGGGGAACACTCTGAGGTCCCTACTATGGGTGCAGAACATATATGTGTTTGCAAAGATGTTTGGGTCGCTGAGATTTTTAAGATGTGTGCTGTGTTGTCAAGACATGTCATGTTGTTCTCTACTTCTCCTTGATTTTCAAAGGCAGTGGTCTTACAGACTTGCTAGTTTTTACAGAATTAATATTTTTCTTCCATTATTTTGTTAAATGAGAATCAAAGAATTTAAAAAACAAGAGATATTATCTAAAATGTCCCAAATTAGGCTCTATTAATGATATCTGTTCAAGGCTTCCTGAAGAAATCCTTGGTGCTTCACATTTCAGTCTGTTACAAAGGGAATTCAGTCCTGTCCCTGAGCTTGTTTGAGCCGGTGAGCTACGAGTGTGTGATCAGTCAACTGTGAACAGTCCCGAGCCCTGCCGTGCTGACCTTGGCTCCCAGCCAGCCGCTGTATCCTGGGCAGCTGTGGCTGTAGGCTGGCGGTCTGACAGTCAGGGCTGTGCCCACCGCCACCGCACGACAACCCCCACTTCCCCAGTGCCCTGCCCCGACTTGATACTCGACCCCACACGCATCCATCATGAGCATATCATCACTTCCCAAGCTGCCACATGCAGCCCTCTGTTCACCTGGGATGCAGCACAGAGTCCGAAAGGGATGACTTTTAAACACTGTGGCGAGTGATTGGGGGACAAGGCGTGAGCTCCAGCCTGCATGCTGCCACGATGATCTGACAGCCGATAGTGCCAACGCAGCCCTGTGGCAGCAATGACAGCGTGTGTTAGTGTCTTGGATAGATGTAGGCCACCAGTGTTTGGGAATGATGAGGGATCTGTGATTGATGATCTAGCAGTCCCAGAGGAGCGAACACAGTGTGGTTGCTTTGGCACACACACACACACACACACATATATACTGAGCCTGGATTTATTGTGGCAGTCATAACAATCAAAGTGTCGAGTATTCATTACCACCAAGTGCTTTCTAATATTTTTTCAAAAGAATAGCTCAGCATATTGGGAAATTCTCTGGCGGCAAGTTGGATGATCAGATGATCAATACTACTCTCATGTTTGTCCTTTAAGTATAAGGCTACAACCAGGGCTAATAGTAAAAACAAAGAAACAGCCAGCTCCAGAGCTACTAATTAATATGTTATGTCTCATTTGTTTAATTAAAAAATTTAAGTGTAAGAAAGACAGTTCACCGTTTTATATTTCTTGGCTGAAAACAGTTGCCAGGCAACAAGCAGGGACTCCTGGAAGTTTCTAGTCCCAGTCAGGAAATAGTCAAACCCCCGTAAAATGACAAATTGTTTTTACACTTTGGTATTTATACCAATAGGTTGAATATTGAGTTTTGGAGGTGCTAGTAGTTGTTTGTTTATTTTTTATCTGGACAGAACCGGGCTAACTGTTTCCCCCAGTTTCCAGTCTTTATGCTAAGCTAAGATAATCAGCTGCTGGCTTTAGGTTTATATTTAAAGGACCAAGATGAGAGGGGCATCATTCTTATCATCTCACTCACCAGGAAGTGAATAAGCATATTTGAACTTTTCCTTTAAGACAATAGTTTGAATCTTTTTCTTTGTATTGCTGCGGAAGAGAGGAAATGTGTTCCTGCTTGCTTACGTGAGCTGTGTACATGTAAGTCTGCGTGTGTCAGTTTGCTAGTTGTTATTGAGTCTGTTCATGGTGTGATTAACAGTGTGTGTGCGGCCTGGCAGCAGCACAATAGGGAGTCTCTGAGGATTCCCTCGACACAGCACAGCACTCCACTGCCTTTGAAATTACTCCATCACCATCCACTCACAAAAAAAGATGGATAATAAGATTTACTTTTTTTTTTACTGTATGTTGAATGCAAAGGGTATGAGTTGGTGAAAATAGCTCTATAGAAATGCAAGCCCACTGCTGCTCGGTCTCTCTGGTGGGAGTTAATGTAGTTTGGGGATGTATTTGACTGGAGCACAGGAGGATTTTCACAGGGCTCGGGATTAGCACTGTAACGGAGTATCTTTTATTACATGGGACCCCGAGTTTTCAAAAACCATACTGTGACCGATATTTAGACCTAAGCCCCAGAAGCTGATAACTGTCATGAAAAGGCTCTGTTAAGCTGCAGGAGAAAAAGGCAATTTTTTTAAGCTGCAGGTACCTGGGAATGATGTGGGATTGAATCTGTTTCTCCCCCCTCCATGTAACAACACTTACTGATGAACTATAGGTTGGTATATAAACCTGTTATCATATAGATAAGATGGTAGAATAAAAAAAAACAACAGCAAACAAATATATGCTGGGTTTATATGTTCTATAGATGTATGACAATTAAAGATAAAGCAACGGTTTCTACAGCACCAGTTGTTTTTTTATGAGCTGTGAGAATCCAGCACAAACTGGCAAATGTTTACAACAATTTAATTGGTGATAATAACTTAAATAAATATTAAAGTTCATTTGAGAAATTTAGTGGTGTGTTTAAGTCAAACTCTAACGATAATGACATTCTGGACTTGCGGGAAAAAAAAGTGGTGCATGTTGTTTTTATTTGTTTTGCATCAGTCGACCCAAAGATGGTCTCATACTATAGTTTTATGGTTTGGGCATACTTAAGTCTGTTTTAGGGTATGAACACATGAAAATACAAAAAAATAAATAAATAATCAGAATAATCACAATCGTAAACTTTTTATATAGCACATTTCATGCAAAGTGCTTTACAAAATAAAAGTAGACAGCTAGGAAAGTCAAACAATTAACCGAATAATAATAAAATAATAAGAGCAAACAGTGAAATAAATTATACAAATGCATGACAGCAAAAGCAGCTTTTTAGGCTTGTTTATACCTATGTTTTTGGTTAAAAGATAACACTAAAAACGTAAGTCTTTAATAGATATAGCCATAATTGCTTTTACAACCCTCAGATTCAAATCAAACTCTAGGTAGGTTTCACATCCACAAGGCATGACAACCATTGTTGCTTTGTTAACACAAACAAGTTCACTGAATAGTTGTATTTTCATGGCAAATAATGAGGTTATAAATGCAAATGTATTCAGTAGCAGTATATATAATGATCTGTTTTTCTTTCTCTTTATTTATTTTTTGGTATTAGGACAGTTTATTAGCATAACCGACCAGTTGTGCTCTCCTCTCACCATTAGTGGTATGCTATATCACTCAATCAGTGAACTTCCCCTATAATGTGCTAAATATTCTGATCTCTCCCCCCAGGGTTTCGCAGACAGCCCTCATTACAGCGATCATTTGAGTGACAGTCGATTAGTGTCCCATGAAGGATTGTCCCCAACACCTTTTATGAACTCGAACATAATGGGTAAGTAAGTGATTCTCTTCAACTCACCCCTCACATGCCCTTTGGTAGTGGAAAGACTGTTAAAAAAAAAAGCCTGATTGAGGTTAACACACATCATGCATCTCGAGGTAGCACTACAGAAAGGCTTGCCAGGGTACAGGGTTATTATTTTCTTCATCTCCTGCTGTCTTCATTTCTTCCCTTGATCCCCCTCTCCCTCTTCCTCCTCCTGTGATGACCCTCCCCCAGGCTAGAAGTCACACCATCAGTATAGCTTTCCGTCATAAGAAGCTGTCTCCTAGACATCAAAAATGCCCCCAGCAACTATCATTGGCAGCAGGGTAGTGATTTTCTGGGTGTGGGGTTAAACAGACTGTCTGACATAAGAATCGACAATGTGCAATTTGTTGTAGGTCATTCAAAGATTTCTATTTCTGCATTTTACATTTCATTTTCAGAGCAATAGTTTTATTATAGTGTTTTAGATCAGTGGCTCTTAACCTTTTTGGGCTAGAATACCTCCCACAGTCCAGATTAACTCAAGTACCCCTTCATCGACACCACCCATCATGTTGCAAGTGTGTTTATTTAATTGGATTTCAAACTGGATTTCATAACACCATTAATCATATAAAAGTGAGTGCTATTACTATAATTTATTCATATAAGATATGAGCACAGGACGTAGATTTGGTCTCTTCTATTCAGTGCTGTAGGTTTTGGTCAACTTTACTTACATTTTGTCCATTCATAAATTATTTTTTAACTATTTTAACTTCTCTAGTTACTAGTTTCTACTCACTGCTGTCCTGTATCTGTACTTTATTTTTGCCTTTGTGACATTAATATACCAAAGGTCTGCCTCCCACTAACTTTGATGCCTATTTATGGCTTCATCTTTCTCTGAAACACAAATTAATATATATTTTTTACCACATCATAGTTTGTATTTTGATAAAAACAAAAAACTACCTCTTGCCACTACATTATTATACTATGTTCTCCTCTTATAACAATTAAGGGCTTTGTGTTATCCAGCTCTTTGGCCTGGCATCATCGTGATGTGTAACCACTTGACAGTTTTATGGCTAACTACATCTCAGCTCATTATGTAATGGCCCTGGAGACTGGTTTCCAACCAAAGCGATTAGTTTGCAAATGGGTGCTGCTGAATTGAAACAAAATGTTATCTTTCTTGTAATTGATCACATGACTGTTTCACACACATACACACACGGCGTATCTCTCCCCTTTTCAACTGCGTCTGCAATTATGCTCACAAGCTGCAGAATATGGATGCGATCTGTAGCAGCGATATGTCAGGTTCAGACAGTATGATTGTAAACTTGGAATTGCCTTTGCTTAGCTCAGCCTCAAGATGAATATGATCTTACTAACTGTTTTTCCACAGATTTACATAGCGTTGTGGAGTTTTCAGCACCTTCATTAAATCATGTCTGAAGGATTATTTCTCATCAATGAACCACACAACACTGAAATGTACAGTTATATTGTAGGTAGGACTTTTTCCACCAGGTGTGAGAAATTCACTTCAATTAAACAAATGGTTTGCCTGAGGCTGTGTGTCATGTGTTGGTCAATAAAATACTTGTAAGGGTGCAGGTAGACTACTTGTATCGCGTAACCGTACAATCATCTTAACAGCTGATAAGATGATTGATGGATTCATGGTAGGACTTCCTGGTATTTCATTCTCTTCCTGTCACCGTAGGTTTTATTATCACAGTGCTGAGAATAAATGCTAATTGTAGATGCTCTTCTGGTAAAGATGCTCCCAGTGGGTAAATGGCTCTGAATGCTGGAAATTACTATTATGGCCGTGACACATCAAGCCAACTTGACTGTCTGTTTCACTTGAACATGCTGCAAATGCTACAGCAACCCATGATCACAGAAACAAACAGTGAGTAAATAGATGTTCAATTCAGGGCCTTGCTTATAGAAAATAAATTCAAAGCAGAGAAAATGCTCAAAATTGGCAAATGGGTGACATCATTGAACAACAGAGAGAGACATTTCTCTCACTGGCATGCTCCACCATTAATTCAATGTGATACTGATTAGGGCTGCCTAGGGCAAAACGTGTAAGACAGATTTTACTGCAGAAACTCTGGAAACTCTGGGAAGTGCCCAATTTATAACCCTAATGACAAGCTTTCCATGTTTATATGAATCATGTTTATCAGCAGAGCAGATCTAAACCATGCTTTGTATTAGAAAATGCAACGCTGATTAGAAATTTCCTCTGGAAAAAAACAGCACATAAAGTCTCAGTCCTCATTTTAGTCATTTATCTCCTGTTTATCAAATAACCCACTGACTGAATAGTCCCACTGCCGCTCGGCCAAATAGCTCCACAATTTAATTTATTTTTAGAGTTTGAACACAATTGAGAACATCAGTCTGGAGGAAGAAAAAACACTTAAGGACACTTCTTGAGTTTCAGTTTGAAAAACAGGTCACTCCATTTCGAATGCACTGTTCATCCTACTGCAAAAGTCTGATCCTTTGCTACGCTGCTGCTGCCTCTAACATGTGCCCACCAAATGTCAAAACAATAGTAATAATGTAGATCAAAGAAACTAGAGACAAACAATTACTAAATATTTACTATATCGTGTTCTGGTCTTGTATATTATGATTTGCATGTGCTTGAAACTTAGTCTACTCTAGAAACACTGGACCAACCTAAGACCTATAAAGCTATCAATCACTGCTCAACAAGTAGAATAACACATGATGATACCTGATTACTGGATAATATCAACACTCTGTGTGTAGTCTTGTAGTGCTAATACTGTAGTACTGTACAATACTGTATACATTCATACTGTGGGTATATTTAAATGTGTTCAAAATGACTCATAGTAAGCAGGAATCACTCCCACACAGCAGGACAATGAGACATAAATCATGTCATTGTGTATGTAGCTAAAGGAAACATTGCGCTATAAACATGTTCTTGTTATGATATATTTTGTTTTCAAACAGACAACTCTCGGTTCATTCATTGGAAGGAGTGAGTGTGGTGTGTGAGGTTGTACAGTCATAGTGTGTTTTAGATGGCTGTGCTAGAGGAGCTTATGTTAGATTTGAATAATTGATGGGTTACACCATTGTGAATTAAATATTGAACTAGTCTGGTCATACAAATGAATAGTAAGTAACATAAACCAATCAAACAGCCTGTTTCCTGTGAACGGTCTTATTCCAGTCTCACAGGAGGATGTGCGGGGGTGTGAGGCTGAAGAATGGAGTTTTGGGTGAATGCCTGACTGCCTAACGATGACAGCGTCCTCCACAGGGTGCCGACTCCCATGCTCGTCACATGAGTTGAAAGAGACTTGTTTGGACAAAGACATTTGCAGTTACTCACTGTGTGATTCCTGTGGCCGTACGGACAGAAAAGAACTTTCCACCCCTAGTTTAGGTCGTCACACATATATACAGCATGTCTGCTTAACGATCAGTTGGGTGGGAAAATGTGGAAAAGGTGACTGATCAGAGAGTTGTTCCAAATCCAGTGCCCGTCTCGGCAAATATGTGTGGCTTCTTAGGCTTTGTTTCTGTCTCTAGCCTCCAGTGACATACTTTCTACACTTCATCATCACTTGCTCTTGTCGGTTGTGTTTCAAATCAATAAAATACCTTAATAAAAAATAAAATCTGACTAGTGAAAGGTGAGTTCAACCTGTCATATCTCCATATGCATCACATAGTCATGAAAGTCATTCACTGACCATGACGTCGTGACACGACTAAAGGGGTTGAATAAAGTGACTAATGATGTGCATTTTTATTATGAGCTTTAGCCGGAGGATATTATATTTTGAATGCATTTTTTTCTGCAAAGTCAGAATATATTTTTTTAAAGCCATTCCTGATGGCACCTCTGTATGCCCTGGCACCCCGGTTAAGAAGCTCTGTACTAGTTAATCGATCATAGCTGGCGTCGTTCTGATTCTAGATGTTTGTTTTATCATTTCTGAGCTTTAGATACTATCAAATGTTTAATTAAAGGAGATTGTATCACTTTTAACACGTGGCAAAGTATTGATACTTTTGACAACCCTACATATATTGTGAGAAATACACCTCATAATATTGTGATATTGTGTTAAGGCCATATTGCGCACCCCTATGCCTGCCTGTTGTGGTAACAGAGCACCATCTCACTAATGTATCTCTCTGTAATACTTGTACATCACAGATTAGCTGGCAATTAGAAGTCTCATTTTATTGTCTCTAATGACATGGCATTCACAAATGACTTCAAAGCATGACTGAATTAGACTCTAAGATCCAAATCTAAATGTAATCTGTTCTAGGATTACACGTTTATTTTATAGATTTACACAGTTGTTATGTCCCAATGTTTCATGTTCCCGTGCAGCTAATGATGGGTGTAATTCACTGAACCTTCACTTCCTTCTCAGTGTGTAGTAATGCTAGACGCAAGGTCTTCTATAGGTCTTGTAGTGGAGGGTTCTTTCTCATTCACTTGTTCTAATTATTTAGCCACGGGGATAGCTAACAGTTCATAGCCCTGACAAGGAATGGTTAGATCTAATTACCTGCTAAGATTTTTCCTTGTGGTGTCAGCTCGATGAGGAGAAGCCAGTGGGGGAGGTTGATTTCAAGCAATCTGGGCAATTACCAGAGGCGATGAGCTACAACTGAAAGAGCTGCACTCTGCTCTTTTATTTCACGCTGTATTGTGATTGGTGTGTACACTGCTTAATGTTTGCTTTTTCTGTCATTATTTACTTAATGGACTGGTATTGTTTTCCACTAAGTGTAGAAAGCCTTTTGATTCTCAGGGTTAACCTCTGATGATGCTTTGCAGTCGCAGTGCTAATTAGCAAGACAAGGTTGATGTATCTGTTCACAGCTGTGGCCTTGATTGGATTAGAGAAAAGTAGTAGAAATAAAGAGACATCAAAAGACCTATGAAATCACTCCCAAACATTATTTCATTCATTATTTTTTAGGCTAAAATTACTGCTTATAGTTTAATGCTTTAAGTCAACCATTCATCACTGTGTTTCTCTGTTTTCACTGGCCAACTTATGTATTTATTTAATTTAATTAGAAAAGGTTGGTTAGAGAGCCAAGGACTATAATCGAAGTGTGGAAAAGCTCAATATACCTTTCAAAAATTGTTTTTTTTTTCTTTGTTGTTTAATAAACACAAACAGCTGACATTTTTCCTTTTGGGTTTCACATTAACTCCCACTGCATAGCTGTGGTGATGACTGCTCTTCTTTCCTGCCATGTGCCTGAGGGCGTGATATCACAACTGCTGAGTCGTACTTTCATACTCACGTTTCCCTGTGTGCTTCATACGTTACTCATACAGCTTTAGCCCTGCATGAAAACTAATCAGCTTAATACTGTCATCAGCACACGCATACAGCCACATGCGTCCTGCTCCTAGCTTGCCAACATACACATGTGTCTGTAATGTGAGTCCCTGGGTGTGATTGAGCAATTGTGTTGATGTCCCATTTAGTTTCACTCACCGCTGTACGTCACCTTTTACTGCATCAGAATTTGTTTATGTGCTGCAAATGTATGTGACCTATGGAGAAAATCTCCTTATTATCAACTTCAAAGCAACATTATAAGATAAGATTTGGTATTTTTTGCGGTCTAGCGCCCCCAGTTTCAGTGCAGTTTAATGCATGACAACTTTGCTAACAGCCAAACAACCAGACAGTGCAACAAGATATAGCAGCCGGCTCTGTCTTGTTGCACTTGTAACTCTTGTTGCTGGACTAGTCCAACAACAACAACAACAACAACAACAACAACAACAACAACAACAGTCCAGCTCTGCATCAGTCTTTCAGCTTTTTATTTCACAAAACTCTCGCCAACGACTAAAAGTCTCAGATTTACTCTCACCTAGAGACTTGTTGCTCAGTCACTCTCTCCTTTTCTCTATTTAGCTTTCTCTGTCATCCCCTGAAAAATTTCTCCTACCAATGGTCCAAACTTCCTGTACTACCACTGTAACTACCACTCGCTTTGCTCTGAGTCTCTAAGACACAGGCAGTACAACTAAGCTAACTAACTACCTAACAGCAGCTACAGTTTTCAGCAAGGTGCTTTACTTGTCCATCAGCAAACTGTAAACACATGAGTTGAAGTGGAAGACCAGAAAAGTTTTCTTTATTATCTTCTCAGTGCTGTAAAGCATCACGCACTTCTTCCGACCCAGAGACCAAAGTTACATGGTGCAAGAGCAGGCGTACATGTCGCACAGTGGGAATGGCAGAGGCACTATTCACTTGATTACAAGTCAGTGTAGCATCAACGGTAATGAGGCTTTTGTTATAAGGTTAAAAAAAAAAAAAAAGTTCTATAATGTTTTAAAGTAGTGGTGGCATCGAGCTGTGTAGTTGCTGATTGCACACCCTTTCCTTCCTGGCATGTAGGAAACACTATGGCTCAAAAAACATCTTATTCTCAAGTGATTATATACTAATGAAATATAGTTATGCATATTATATTTAGTTTCTGCCATAATCTGTGGCTAGAGGCCCCTAAATATAAAAAAACACTGGACTTTTAATGATTCATTGTTAGTTAACAGAACATGTTATTGCCTTGGTGAGTTTTCTGCTGCATTGAATTTAATTATTCAAGGGCGATAAGACAATGTCTAGACAGCACAGTACTGCTGTTGTAGTTACATAATACATCACAGACACGCTCTCTGTGTTGTATTGTATCCTAATCCTAATTATACTAATCTAAGGCACCTCAGAGCTCAGTCTCACAAGGGCCACAGTTAAAAAGTAGAACCAGTGTGCATTTATGTATTAATTGACCAAGTGATTCAATAATCCTTAACTATAGTATGTTTGTCTAAGTGAATTTGTTTGTTGCTGTTGTTGTTTGTTGCTTAGTACAATCAGAAATCTGTCTCATATGACAGAAATAATGAAGTGACAGCTACTGTATGACCCACAATATCTATAGTATTATTATGACTTGCATAGAGCCTTTTAGGAGTCTGTTGCTTTTTATCTCATTTTTGTATTTTACCTGATGGTTTAATGTTTTCATATGATTTCATATGATATGATTTCATGTCAGTGCTTTATTATTGTTGTACATTTGGACCTTTGACCTTTGATGTGAAACAGCAGTGCGTGATTAGACAATATCTTTTTATAATCTGATGGTTTTGCTTAGATGATCATTATTGTCCTGGATTGATATTGTGGATGTCACAGGGTAATCACACAGCGTCTATTTGTCTGTGCCTTCTAGATAGTTTAAAATTTTAATAATTATAATAATGATACATGTTGGTAAAGGGAAAGTAGCACCATTGTGCTAGGGCCTAAGATTTGCATCATATTCGCATTGAGTGTTTGATAGTTGATGGTGAGGTTAGTTGCTGTTTCCTCTCCTTAAAATTGAAGAATTAAATCATGGAGTTCTGTCACTGATAGGGCTTTTTTCTTTTTGAAAGATTATTTTTTTGGCCTTTCATGCCTTTATTGATAGTACAGCTGAAGATAGACAGGAAGCAGAGAGAGGGGGTGTGACATGCAGTAAATTAACCGTCCGATGCGGGATTCGAACCGGGGCCAGCTGCAGCGAGGTCTATAGCCTCCAAACACGGGGCGGCCGCTTAACCCACTATGCTACCGGCCGCCCCAATGACAGGGCATTTTAAAGAAACAAACAAACAAAAAAAAGGGCAGTCTTTTGCACAGGAACAGAATTCATCTCTTGCAGTCTTTTCCCTTGTTCCTCAAGGCTTTTCATGAAGTGTCATATCCCACATCACACCAGCATCCCCAGTGTGTTTTTACTGGGGCAGGTGTCATGTGCTTAATGCTCTGTCTCATGGGAGACCCTCTTCAGACCCAGGCTGTGATTGTGGCCAGGTGCTGTTCAGGTGTGCACTCAGTTTCCACTGCAGTGTGGGTCACAGGTGCTGCCAATGATGCTTCCTCTCCGCTCTGTCATTCACACACATACACACACACACACACAGTATTCTGCAAGGTTTCACACCAAGAGCTGAATACAATATTAACTCATGGTAAACAATTGCATGCACATTCACTTGTCTGCACAACCCCAGAATGTATGTATCTGCCATATATTTGACAAGAGCTGCGAGCAGAGAGGGGTAGACGGGAAGATGTGGTGCAGTACAGTTTAGTGGATGTAGCCGGTCATTATGCAGAGCTGCAGGGTGTGCTTATCTATTACGGTGGTCAGTGGAGCATGAAGAGCTGAAGACGGGCTGAAAGGGCACAAATCCCTTTTCTCCATCCCCATGCCGCCCACCTCTCCCCACAGTTCCCAGCCCTCCCCGCCCCTGTGTTTCTCACAGCCCATCACGGCCCTGCCCAGCCCCGGCCGTGCCTTCGTTGGGCCCTGGCCCCCAGCATGCGACTGGCAAGGCTGCCCAGCTGCAGGGGATCAGCTGTAGTCTCTGTAGGCCTGGAGGGCTGTCTCCCCAAAGTGAATAAAATAAGAGCTTGGGCATGGCCAAGGTATGACGGCATAACAAGTCTCTAGGTTTTATTTACAGTCAGTGGAAAGGTGTCTCCATGTAGCTTGTTTGCTGCATTTTATATCAGAGAATGTTTGTAATGTGTGTTGATTGGCTTGTGCATAATTGCACAGATGAGCAAATGTTTGCACAACGAAAAGAGTCTTCCCTAAAAACTTTATTTTTTGCTGAAAATACACATTTTGGGAAAGTGGTTAAAATAAATTCTGATAAATCCAAATTCTGTTGCTAAGACCCTTTGTGCTTGTTGGCCTTTTCCACTCTCTTCCTTTCTTTCTCCCCTCCCCCCTTCTCTCATTTCCCTCGCCTCATGCTGCCTGCAGCTGATGCCAAGAAGAATGTTAGAGATTATTTAATACAAGCGCAAAGCTAAAAGGGAAATGATTCATTCAGAAGAATTACTGTTAGTGGGACAATTAAAGTCTGCTGACTTCAGTGCTCGGCTCTGCCAATGCCGACAGCATTAAATATCTTGTCACTGTGTAGTTTCAATATATGCCAAAAAAGCCAGTGGTCATTAAGTCTTAAATGTTTTGTCTCGAATATTCTCTGTAAACACAAACCATGCCAGGGAATGTGTAACTCTTAACTAATTTGATGCCTGGACACAGTTTTCACATGATCTCTGTACATAACAAATGTATTGTTGATGTGTTATACAGTGTTGGCACTGACTTTAGTACTTCTAGAATTTATGTACAGATGTTGTCTTGAAAGCATTAAAACTGAGCTACACTTGTTTTGAATTTATACCAATAAATAGCTCTGTGTCCATAGTCTAATCTGACATGACGTGTTACTGTACACATCCATAGCACACATCTATACCGTAGTCTAAGGTATAGTATGCTCTTAAAAGATGTTATATAGTTAAACTTTATTTATTATTAGTCTTATTTATTATCCTGTACTTCAGGTATTCATTCATTTTTGTAGATAAAAGAGTTTTGTGTCTTTTGCAAAAATCATGCCACCATATACAATATAGATGAAAAAAAGAAAGAAGAAGAAATACTTTATAAATCTTACGAACAGGGAAATTCTTTTAACACTCTATTTATTTACATGCATTTTAACCCAGATACACACACATGGTGTACAAGGCATAGACATGCAGTTTTGGAGAGAGATGGTGGAGTGATGGGCAGCCTCCCTGAGAAGCGCCCAGTGAGCAGTTGGGGGGATCGGTGCCTTGCTCAAGGGCACCCCGGCAACTGGCACCTCTCCAGCTACCAGTCCACCTTCCATATTTGGTCCATGTGGGACTTGAACCAGCCACCCTCCGGTTCCCCAGCCAAGTCCCAATGGACTGAGCTACTGCCGCCCCTCATGCATGTTGGGGTGTCATTTAGTTCAGTTGGTAGAGCAACCGCCCCATGTACGAAGGGTGAGTCCTTGCTGCGGCAGCCCAGGGTTTGAATCCGACCTGTGGCTCTTTCCCACATGTCATTCCCCATCTCTCTCTCCCCACATTCCTGTCACTCTTCAGCTGTCTCTATTGAAAAAGCTTGAAAAAAGCCCCACACACACACAAAAAAAAGTATGTCTGGGAGGATAATGTTACTAAATTATATTCATTTACTTTGGAAATAGAGACAATGATGTGTTAGAAGTCCAACTTTAAACCTCAGAGCTAAATTAAGGAGTCCCTGGAGTTTAGTATAAGTGAATTACAAATGGCTCTATATAGGTATAAATGAATATATTAAATTTACCAAGAAGGAGGCACAAAATATACAGTATATATACATACAGTCGTCCCTCGCTATATCGCGGTTCACTTTTCGCGGTCTTGCGGATTTTTTTTGTGTAATTTTGCATGCTTTTTTTTACAGCATACTGTACAGTATGAACGCACATGTATTCTGCGTCCTGTTTAAGGGAGTACTGTACAAAATGTGTGTAAAAAGGTGTATAAAAGTGTGTGGTTAGGGGTTTTACGGCCTTAAAACATGTATAATAATTGTAAAACTTACTTCGCGGATTTCGTTTATTGCGGGTTATTTTTAGAACGTATCCCCCGCAATAAACGAGGGACCACTGTATATGTAGGACGTTTAGACTAACAAGAGCCTCACAAGTTCACATTCATGGAGATGTGAGATTTGTCTGTGTCAGAGCTTAAGTATGCATGAAGTGGTGGTCTGCTTGCGTGTATCAAAAAGTGGATCAACTTCAGAACTAATTTTGGTCCGCCCAGCAGGATTGTTGTATGAACCCAGCTTGGGCACAGATGACAAAGATGGATGAATTCATTGTAACCCTTCTTTCTTTCTGTTTGTTGAAACAGACTAAACCCTGTAGTACAACGTGGAGAATGCATGAAATTGACCCCCTGATTCCTCGACATCAATCTCCGTCTCAGTCTGAAGTTTCCTTAACCTGAAGCAACAAATCTAAAAAAAATAAAAATTAAATACATCAAAGGTTGCGTCCTTGTTGAGATGAGCCACAGAAAACATGTCCTGCAGTTACTAGTTAAATCTCATGCCCACCAATCCCAACTCCCGCCTCCATTTTTTCCACAGTCACAACTGCTTGCCCAGGCGTCCTGTGTCCATGCTGGCAAACAAAACACTAGATAATGTTACACTCGCTTCTTGATGGACTGTAGTGGATTGTGATTGGTTACCCAAATGCAAACATTTGTTTCGCCTTTACTCCCACCTCCCGCCTGACGTTCTGTCCTGCTCTGGCACAGCCCTGAGACTGTGAGGTGTGGGAAGTGTAGAGAGAGGCATGGCTCTGTGAGTCTTTTTCTTTACTGCCAGGAATATGGGGGAGGGACGGTACTTTTTTTTTTTTTGTCAACTTAAAATCAACAAAACTCTTTTAAATGGCCGCTACAGTGTTTGCTCACATACAAAGCCATCTCCCACAGAGAACATTCATCAAAAGATTCATCCCCTTCAGGCTGTTTTGATGTTTTATTTAGTGCAGGCTTGTGTTCTTAAACTGTAGACTGCTTAGGGTTTGCAGGGGTTTTCTGGGTAAGGGAATATGCCCACAGTGCTTGGAGCTGGATCAGCATTCCTAACCCATGTGTGTATCCTTCCTTGTCCTTCACCTCGGCTCTCTGTTGTTTCGCTGTTCAACAGTTGTTTTGCGTCTAATGCTGAACATGGACACACGCTTTGATGTTACACACTGACTTGATTCTAATATCCAACTGGGGGACATTTCTTCAGCTTGTTAAATGTGCTCTTGTTTCTCTGGACAGCCCCCTCTCTCTCTCTCTCTCTCTCTTGAGCTGACACAGGCGATGGTGGGTGAGCTCGCATGTGAAAATGTGATGCAGGAGGGGGAGCATCTTAGTGTCCTTACCAAAGCAGCATCTATTACAGTGTTGGTGTTCACTTGGTGGGAGACGTTATTAGGGAGCTCATCGCCTTTCTCCTCTGAGAGAATGGATGTGTGATTATGAAGTCATCAGCCATGAACCAGTGGGGCTGCGGAGAAGCACCCCTCCTCATGGGTCCTCGGGGTGCCATTGATTGGTGACCATGTGTTTGTGCCTGATAGACTGTGAAATGGTGTGTTGCTGCACGGCTGTGTCACACCTGCGTCCCACCAAGGTGATTGATTGGTTTGGTCATGTGGAATGTTCCCATCTGGTCTGCAGTAATGCATTTTTTTCCTCATTCGTGAATAACAAGCACTGGCAGGAGAATAGTTGGGCTTGGAAAAAGGCAAAGGCCAAGCGAAAACATTTTCCCCTTTACACCTCCCCCCTTTTTCCTTTTTACTGAGTTAGAGAAAATTCAAATAGACCGAGCCATGGCACCTGATTATCCCGGGAGGGGATAAATACAATCAGGAAATCCACATCTCATACAGAGATGGATTTTAGGAGAAAATAAACTGTTGTTGCTTGTGCGAAGGGCAGCATCTCCTGATTTCCAAAGTCATACTTCAGGGCTCAAGAATGTGCGCAGTAAAACTAGGGATATCTTTGATCTAGCTGAGAATTAAAACACCTTTTCTTGATTAGTAACCCTTTCCAGATTTCTAGCCTAATCAAAAAGCAATGGTGGTAAGCCTTTTCCCCCTCAAGACTAATGTGTTATTTTGTTACTCATTCCTGCATTCCTCCTGGTTTGATTCCTCTTAATCCCAGTCCCTCTCCTTTAATTGATCTATTCATTCCACCTAATGGCTAATTACATATCAGGCTGCATGAGCAGATGCATTTATCATCATAGTACGTAATAATCAGTGACATTTCAACAAAGAAAAAAATAAATATGCAAATAAGAACTCATTAACATTTGCTCTTGCTGTTTTGAATAATGTCACTGCTGACAAGGCTGTGCGCAGATATTGATGTTGAGCTCAGAGCAAAGGAGACATGTTTCCTTAGTGCTTTGTGGCTCTGTTGTGTTTCTTTTCCGTCCTACTGTTGTTCCTGATGCTGGGCTTTAGACATTGTCTCCGGCTAGGGAGGAAACTGATACACTGGTACACTACCTCCCAGCTCCATGTTTCCTTATCCACGCTGACCTAACCTCTAACCCAGCCAGCGTTTATTTACTGTCAAACAGAACTTGGTGGGAGCATCAAACAGCTTTGATAGGATGGATGTACGCAAACAAAGAGGCATTTTAAAAAGTATGGGGGAAAAAGTGAGTGTGTACATCTGACTTGTACTTGTGCCGTCTTTTGTTGCCAGAGGAATGTATTAGTAACCATGGAGCCTGTATAACTTTCATACTAAGGCATTCAGAGTAGCCAGAAATAAGACTTTATACAGGATAGAGTGCCATATTATTATCATCATCATCAGGTAATCTTGTATTGCACTGCTTTTCATGGAAATCAACATAGGAACAACAAAAAACTCTATAGCAGTATTTAGGTCTTGCAGCTTTCAGTAGAGGTTGTAAAAAGTCCATAAAAATCTCCATGAATATCCTGATAGTGGTCCGATATTAATAAATTCTGTTAATTTGAAGTCATCACATGGCAACATGAGCGCAGACACCAACAGCAAACATGTGTGCTCAGAGAAAAAAAACAAGGGAGCTGGCGTGTGATAAGTTCATTTGGTTTCTACATTAACAACATTTCCTCATCCTGTATTATGTGTTTGTTTTCATGGTCTTGGCTTTCCTTAGAGAAAGGAAAATGGACTCGTTTTCTTGATGGAAAAAAGAGGCCCTTGGAATGCATCTGAGAGGCAGTGAAGCACGCTCACTAATTGGCTGTTTTTGTGGCGCGGGTTCTGAATTGATCCCTGGAGATGCTTAGGTCACTACCTCTCACATTATCAGTAAGTAAGGGGCTCGACACAGTGCCATGCTGCTCTGTACTGCAGTCCTGTGATCAATAAAGGACGCTATGAATGGCCATCCAGCTTTTCCTTCGGTGGGATTTCAGCGCCTAATGTTGTTTATTCACTTCACTAGCTCAGCATGTAGATAGCTGAGGGACTGGACTGAAATTCTGATTTCAGCTTTCAATTTATAAACACAGGTTAGATTTTCTGGTTACTTTAAATCAACATTTGTTTCTACAAATTACTTACTTTAATTGAATCGTATGGCCAATGCAGTTAAATATTATGATGTTTTTACACTGGCCAATAGACTCCCAAAGGTCTTTGGTTATCTAATGAAGCATACAGCCTCTTTCACATATTAACTAGTAGCATGTCAAACATATGTGGCTCTCATTGAAATGACTTAACAAAGTAAGAGGATGCTTTATGGTAAAAAACTATTGCTCACACGTGAACATGTAATTATTGAAATTGTGAAACAGGTGTACTGGTGCTGTTGAGGTGCTTGGTGAAGTGATGTGTGGGGTGTTTGGGTTGCATAGTGTTGTTGATGTCACAAAGTGTCGCTCTCACGGTCATCACTGGTCTACTGTCAGACCACACGAGTATAAGACACGACGTGTTTTACACTAGTGTGGTATAAAATGCGTGTAAAATGCAATTTGGTGCAGGTGAAGGTATGTGTAAAGAAAAACGTGAAAACAAACAGTTCAGTTCAATCTGTAGAAGTCTCTCTGAGACAGCAAGCAGTAGGAGTGAGTGTCTAGGACGGTAACCTGGCAGGGAGACCAAGAACCAAAAGGTGCCTGGCAGAAATATCCACTTCCTTGGCTGCAATGAAAGAGGTTGAAGGATAAGATATCAGTACAACACTTCGGGCTGTATGTCAGAAGGCGTACAAAGACCCCCCTGATGATAAGGCACATGGCAGCAGGCTGGAGTTTGGTAAAACCAATGAGAGAGTGAGCTTCTTGGGTCTGGCTAAACAATAGCTGAAGTTCAATACAAAGTGCTATATTTAGCATAAACTGGGCACAGCTCATCACTCAGATGTCACCATCCCTGCTACATGCTGTGATGGCGCTGTAGTGGCATCAGACGATAGCCAAATCTTTTGCCAGATACAGGCTAATAATCAAAGATACCCTACTACAAACTACCTCAGATTGAAATTATGATTTCTGTCCTAACCAAACCATGACCTCGTCAACAATGGAGGCGCTTTGCAACTTGTATATGAAAACCTTTAAAATCTGCGGATTGACTTCACACAGGCTGTTCACAGATATCGCAGATAACTGTAAATACTGTAACTAAAATACCGTAATGCTTGTATTAGAATGTGCAAAGATGACATTATCACATCCTCAGAGACAGTTCTGGTGGATTTAAAAGCACGACTTGGAGGATCCAAAAAACAAACAAAAGGTGCTCTCAAGGAGGATCAAAATAATAACTCAAACTTCCATCTAAACATGAGAATACTTGAACACAGGCTGGTCAGGCTTGACGTACACTTCTAGGAACGGAACAAGACGAACTGACAAAGACAAGGGGAGACAAGGACTATTTATACATGAGGTGATAGAAAACAGGTGAAACCAATCAGGGGCGGGGCAAACAATTACAAAGGCGGGAAAATCACACAAAGGGAGGAAGTCAGCGTCTGAAACGAGAGGGAAAAGGTGAGTACAAAATAAAACAGGAAGTGCTTGAAACATAAAACACTGAACATGAACATGACTAAAATTAACGCACTTGATTAAGACACAACACATATGTAGCCAAGAAGACCAGAAGACATATTTTGCTGCCAAAAGTGCTATTGTGATGTATTGACTCAGGATAAAATGCTTAAACATAGGGTATGTATTCACTCTTCATAATTCTAAACAGGTTTGTACAGAGTTTTGGGATTTAACTTTGTAGACTTTTAATTGGTAGTATAACATTTGCTTTTTCCAGAAAAGTGTTTTTGTCTGTTTATCTGTGGAAATACTGGAATCTTCCATTTTATTTTTTCCCGTATTATTCTGTCTGCTGGGACATATTTTGTTTATTCTTTGGCGTTGAAATGCTTCACAATCATGTTACACCTTCACACATCTCGGTGATATGCTAATAAGCAGCTTCACTGAATATTTTAATCAGAATTGATGGATTCTCCTCCCTCATGAGATTGATTTTTCATCGCATAGGGGATATACTGTGTGATGGCAGTCTGCATACCTAGCCCTATATTTATGTTATTGATGGTGATTGCTGTAATTAAGCCACTTTACTCATGTTGCTTTCGGCATTTTGTACGTTTTGCATCTTTACTGTTTTAATGACTTTTGCTTCCTATCGATCACTTCACTTTAGACTCATTAGTAGGCCTGTGACACAAAACGGAAAAAAACATGCTTAGTCCTGCCCAGCCCTGCTCAGAACAAATAGGCCTACTCGAGAAAAAAAAATCATAATAACAATAATCTTGTTGTGAGGCTGCGCTCACACACGCCTGCTTAGAGGAGGGAAAACAAAGCATTAGTAACAACAAACCTGTAACATGAAATTAATCAATTCAGCTTTTATTCATCCCTCGCAGTAGGAACCATCTTTGATTTATAAGCTAGTGTTTCACACCTAAATACTTAAATCAGGTAACTTTAGATTTTACAGTTTGTTTGTTTTTATCTATTAGAAAATATAGATTATACAGTGGCCTGTTTTCCTCACTACGAGTTACAGTATATGTGCATCAGACAGGAGATTGTGTCAGTGCATGATAAGGGTATATTTTATTCAGCTAATTTAGGCTCCTGGCTTTAGAACTGGCCAACCCAGCAATATGTTCCACTTGATATATCACTTTGTTCTACTTTACTTCGGCATCATAAATATGCATTCTCCTGAAATTTCAATAGCAACTCTGCCACGCAGTCGCAAACTGTGAATACAAAGTCTTTTTAAAGCAGGGGTTGTTCTCGGCTTGTTGCTTCATTGGCTACAGCGGGATTTAATGCGTGTCTCTGTTGCACACAACACAAGGGATGACGAGGAAAAATACCTACAGTACTGGTTGAATCCAGCAGGACCTTCACAGGAAGAAGCCATCTACATGTCACTGCTCTGTCTAATGAGATACATGATCAGATAAAGTATTCAGAGCTGCTGCATCTGCACAAACTAAGAGACCTGCTCATCTATGACTTCTGGACATGGTACTGAAATTAACCCCCAAGTATGCCGCCACGTGACAGATCTCCTGAGCCCTGCTGCATCATTCTCTCATTCCTGGTTGATTCAAGTCATGGGAGGTGGGGGAGGCAACAGCTTCTGAATGGGGCGCTGCCATGTCTAGTGGTCATACAGGTGCTTTAATTAAATGCAATATCTCAGAAATATTTCGGTCGTTGTCCTGCGATTGGATACTTTGTTCTTGTACACATGTTATGAAACTTGTTTATTGTTTCTCTACAGAAAATCAAGATCATAAATGACTACATTTCAAAGTAAATGCACTAAAAATGAGATCAGTTATAAACTTGATGCATCAAACAGTCCAGGATCATCGTTTTTATTGGGATTCAGTGGTTAAAAAAAGGCTTTATCATGTATCATGACAGCTACTTTCAAAACATCGTAATACAGTGGTGTTAAGGACACTGAATGAACAAAAGTAACTTCAACTACTGCTCTTTACAAGTATCATTTTAAAATGTTATGTATTTCTGCCTGAACCAATTCTGTCTGTCAAATTTTAAAAGACAGTGCTGTGAGCTTTCTCGGCTTTAGCAAATCCAGAACAATTCCCTGTAGAAGAACATGGTTCAGTCAGTACTTTAAAGAAGAAAAATCTGATTTTATTACATTTCAACTCTATTACAGAGTGTAATAGTGTTCATGCGTAGATTTATGCAGGGTGGGAGACAGAGAAGGAAGGACGTGTAACCTAGTTTATAGACTGAATCAAAGCTTGGACATTGCATCAATTTGCACTCTGATGCTGTGATACACTCAGTGCAGTGTTTACAGGAGAAGCAAGTTCAACCGATGCATTGTTGATAAAAGGAGGAAAAGAAACGGCATCAATCATTGCAGACAACTGTCATATGTAATATCGTCAAATGTGTTTTTGTGAAATGGAGTGCTTTTTAAAAAAAAAGCAGATATAACGGCTGCAGCTTAATGGTATGAGAAACTACAATTTCTCACTCCTTTTATACAAACATTTACCTTTTGAAAGAACTAGTGTCCTTGTGGACTCTTTGGCAGGAAAAGTGGCAATGTTTCACTGCTTACGAATGCAGTAAATATTTATGCACGGTATTTTGCTCAGTGATTTCTTGGTTTAGGCTACGTTGCTGATTGAGCACCAGATCCAGAACGTCTCAGTAGATCTTTTTGCCAGACTCCACAGTTTTCGGGGTTAATGTGTGTCTTTACTTCTCTTCTGTGTCACAGTGTGGACTGAGACTTTGTTTTGACAAACACATCTGTCTGCTCAGGTGGGTCCTGAAACTACAACAGTGACCATCAATTATTCACATGAGACACAGTGTGTGTGTGTGTGTGTTTATGTGTGTCTGACGAAACACATGCTGCCAGTAAATATTTAACTCTTGCACTTGATCAGACCTTTTCCCCAGGAGATGTTTGAATTTAACTAAACCGCCTTTAGATATTAGAGAGAGAATAAAGAAATTAAAATTCTCTGTCAAAGGAAATGTTTCATCATCCTGCCATGATAGAGGACGTTGGTGGTAACCGACAACTTAATCCGATTTCCTTTTGCAAGAGCGATGGCTCAGAACTGTATGGCATTATTGTTAGAAAGAGAAGCAGCTTTGCCAGTTAAACCATCTTTCCTTAGCGTCCTCAGTCTCTGGAGACAGTCTGCACAGATGCAGAACAACTGTCTCCTGCAGGACTGCTCAGATAAGCACAAGTGAATTCTCTTAGATGTGCTTCTGTTCACCTGCGCTCGTGAAAGCAATGTTCAGATCAGTCATTGTGTAACAAAAGATCCGGGCTATGCAAGTTTTTAACTCACAAAAAAATATTTACCTTTTCCCCAGAGTAAACAGAATTTAGTTCCAACGCTTGTGTCTGTGCTTGTAATATTTGGAAGTCTGACAAAAATAATGTACGACGCTGTTAAAGTTATTCATCATTCTCCCCCAGGAGCTCTCATTTGTTTGTTTGTTTGTTTTTGCAGGGGAGTAAAACTGCTGAGTTTGGATATTGTGATGTGTATGATTCATGTGTGTTGTGTGCTGTAAGTTTTATTTTTCCCCTGATGGCTGCCTGGGAGCCTTTCTTTGAGGTGTGCACACCAAATGTGACACTTGATGGAAGGACTCCCTGCAAATTAGATAATCAGTAATTTATTCACTGAGAACATGGTTTGCATACTGCAAACTTTTTGACATGCTTGTTTTGGCTTTTGGCAACAGGAAGCGAAACTACAAAGGTCCCACTTGTCTAAATGACTGTATGTCTGTCAAATAGTTTAGTACATTTAGTACACTGTTACAAGACCTGAGGGAGTCCTGTTTCTATGAGATGGAAACCTGACTTAACTCGGTATGACTGTTTTAAAAGCTCACGTACGCTCAACAGTTTACTGCAAGACAGTGAAATACATCATATAAATATCACTCAGTCAATCATCCATCCCTCTGTTCTTCTTTCCCTCTTTTGCTTCTGGCCTGTATCTGATAATATCAAAGTATGTGATGGACAAAAGTGAAAGAAAACAAACAAAACTGAGCTGCTTAGTAAAAGGAACAACCTCTGAGATTGCTAATGTTAGTAGTATACTGAAAACACTCCTGCCTCTCATCCCTTGGAAGGAACTACTATTTCACATTTTCCTTTTCTAAAGATTTGTGCATTTCCATATATGTTTACATGTTATTGCTTGTTATTACATATTGTAGCATAACATAAAAAATGTGAATTGTTGCCTAAAAAGACATTTGTTTACTTGAAGATGACAAAATGAATTTCTATATTGATTATTATTACATTTCATAACTTATCATAAAGTCCATGGCGATACACCTGGAGCACCATCCAGCATGTTTGTAGACCTCTAAAGATCAAACGTTTGAGACCATCCGATTGGTGGTTTCAATCACCAAACTGCCGGTGAGGTGTGAGGAAAGGGAACTTGTACTGTAGCTTTTTAAGTATTAATGTGAGGAATTACACTGCATAATGTTACAGACTTTAATCTTTATCATAACTTTTTCTATTAAAATGGCAAAACAATAAATGATAAAGACCCAATTACATACAAATTAAACAATGAAGAACATTATATATTATATAAAAGCAAATTAAGTGTTCATCTTGCATCAAACACTTCACTGTAGAACAAAACAATCTGAATACAATATATTGTTTGGCGTTAATCCCATTGTGTGCTTATAAAAGATAACGACTGTTATTACTGTTCTGTGTTTTTATAGGTAAATCAGAGAGGGCTTCATTTATTGGCTATGGGAGGGATCCCGGAGCATCAGGCTGTCAGGTGAGTTTCTCATCAGAAGTTCACTATCAAAGCATCAAAGATAAATCTAGATAATAAAAAAATCACATACACACTTTTGATCAGATAAAGTTGTTGCCTTTTTAGAGAGAATACAGTTTTAGACGTTTTGAGGAGGAGTTGAGGAATGTGAGCAGATCTGCAGCTGCAGGAAACAAAAAAAAAATCAACTTGTTTCCATAGAGAATTTGCAAAGAATGTATGGTGAGAGCCATAATGACATAAATAACAATAAGCTCTAGAGCTACTGATTTATAACATGCTATTCCACCCTGTGTGTAACCCTTTAGTGTGTTTTGTCAATTGGACATTTGAGTTCATGATCTACTTGACTACTACTAACATGGCATGTGACTTCAGAGGCTCAGAGGAGATTACGCTCTGGTTTTGATTCTGATTTTCCCTCTCATCTACCTGCCAATTGCTCAGGTGCACTTCATGTGAGCTGTAAATGATTTTGTCGATGTCTGAATTTCTCACAAAGTCTCCTACTGAACTCTGCATAAAATACGGACTTTAGTACAACCTCAAGATACAAAGTGTTTAAGCTGCAAGAGTTTGATTCTCTGCTCCGTCATAATTGTCTGTTTCTTCCTCTGAGTAATGCAAAAGCACTCACCAATTGATGACTGGGTCAATTAAAATGAATAAAACAAATTCAGAGGTTTTCACAAAGAAAGTCAGAAGCATCCAAATTTGCCTTGAGTCTGTAGTTAGTGTAAAAGAGGCCAGAGCCAGTGTAGCTGCAGAGATTTAATGTCAGTGAACAAAGGAAATAGCAGAACTGGGTCTGTTGTGCCATGTGAATGCTGTGAATTGTAGCCAGAGAAATAGTCTTTATTCATGTTATATTACATTTATAAATTGTTCTTTTTTCCAAATATTTACACTAAAGGGAGATCATTTTAAATTGTTCTGAACTTGGCACACGTGTTAGTTTTGTCAATCAAAAATCAGGGTCACTGTGTCAATCCTCAGCTTGTAAAGGGGATTCAAAGGGAGGCACGTAAGGCGGGTTTTCAAGCCAACTACTGCACATTGTTCTGAGTTGTACTCGCTCACATGATCCCGGCTCTACTGCTCTGCGGCCGATTACACTAATTAGACCAAGCTCTTAATTAGCCTCTTAACCTGTTTTTTGAGGTTGTAGGGGTCAAATAGATATTTGTGACAGGATGATGTGCTGAGCTGAGAAGGTCTGAGTTCTGGCTCAAAATAAATGACAACAGCAATCTAGTTTTTATGGTTTATCTTTAAGTTAAATGTAGATTTCAATATGTAAATAGAAACAACTTGAAAATGTAGTTCATGGGGCTAAAATAACCAGCTGACTATAAGATTGTTATTTTTTCAACAAAGACTGAAGTAAATACATCCACCACTGAAAGCTGATAGTAGTTTTAAGCCTGTGCGTGTTTGTTTTCTCTTTTAGTCTTCTGTAAGGCCGGACATCGGGTTGGCGAGTCCTGGTTCAGTGACTGCATCAGGGAAGTCAGCCGGACCATTATACTCCTTCACTGCAGCCAATCCTCGAAGACGTTCTCTACCAGATCCTCCACCCATCGGTCAGTGCCATGTGATTATAAATGATTATAAGAAAGAATGCGCTAAAATTGTTTCATTGTTGCCTTCTATTTTTTTCAGGAACAAACAGTGTTTATGTGATATTAATTCAGAACAGAATACAACTCAATACAGGCTGAAGCTTTAAAGGCGAATGTGTAATTACTGACCACATGCTCCAAAATACAGCAGGGCAGCATTTCACTTCCTCCCACTCTTAATGCGATTTTATTTATTTTGCTGTGATTTGATTAGAATAAATGGATCCAAAGGATTTTCAATGCGATTTGTAAAAAGCCTGAATTCATACTTTGTCAGGTCTGCCAGCAAGCCGACAAGCAAAGCCAATTTTAAAATGCTTGTTTGGTGAGTTCGGATCAATCAGTGCGATGCTAACTTAGTTCAGAATTTAGCAGCGCTCCAGCAGAGAGCTCCCTCAGCTGTCTGTCAGCTAGCAGCAGCTCATTGCCCTTTTAATCATCAGTTAAACAATCCAGAGGTAGTTTTAAATATCGGAAAAGAACAACAGATATATATGTATATGTATATTCACTCATCGCCCTAACTATTAAAAGCATTTCATTAGTCCTCTTTAATCCTGTGATCAAACAAATATAATCGAAGCAGGATTACACCAGACAGGTTTATAAAATAAGTTAAATAAAGACACACTTTAGCACTTACAAAATGAAAATGTATCTGAAGTTCATCTGAAGAGAAAGAATACTTTATACAGAACAACAGCTTTGTTTACATCAGATTTATAGTTCCCTGTTTTTGCCCGTCAATGAATAGATGTGCTTTCATCTCTCCACAGATCCTCTACAAACAAAAAAGGTTCGCAAGGTCCCTCCTGGGCTGCCTTCATCTGTGAGTGGAAGATCATCTACCTCTCATATAAATAGATTTCACAGTGAGCTTACTTAAGCAGACACACACACACACACACACACACACACACTCACGCCCTCCCTCTCAACACAAAGAGTGCTCTTGACATCACTACCACATCACTTGACATCACTAGTGGGAATTCAGTTGTTTTTGTGGGCCTTGCTCAGCAGTGACACCAGTGCTGCCTGTTAATTTAAACTTCTCCCTTTTAATGTTTGTTGTTTACATGCATGTTGTTTAACATTAGTATGTAAATGTTTCTGTAGGGCACAGCGATTTTCTGTACATTTTATGTGGCTGTGTGTGTGTGTGTGTGTGTGTGTGTGTGTGTGTGTGTGTGTGTGTGTGTGTGTGTGTGTGTGTGTGTGTGTGTGTGAACATCCATGAATGTGTGTGTGCGTGCGTACACATGTGCACCTCGAGGTGATTGATTTTCAGCGCTGCCCTGTCACAGTCTAGCCTCCTCACAGCCTCTCCTGGGAGAAAGAGAGGCTGTCAGAGCGGATCCCCAGCTCTGCTCTTTTGATGTTTAATTAGTCATTACGTAGCCGAACAGGAGGACAGACAGAGATTAATAGCAGAGAATATCTGAAATTTCTATTGGTAATGATCCCGGTGGAGCAGAAACCATTAGGATGCAGAGACGTGTGGAGCTCAGCTTGCATTCGCTTAGACAGGGGGTGTTGGAGTTCATTAATATGCATACATCAGTAAGTCAGATGTTCATTGTTAAAACCCTGGTGGATGGGCAAAGGTTTTTATTAAGCTTTGCCTTAAATTCCTAGAACTTGTGCAAGACAATGTTTTTTTTTCTTTTCTTTTTATTAAGAAGCAACTGGTTTACCAAAATCCCACCCTTTTCTTTGCTTAAACAATACACGTGTTTTCTCCTTTTCGGTGAGGGAGTCTAAGACTGGATTTGCCTTTCAGAGCTTTCATAATCGTCACCTCTGCTGCTGTTACACTGAAATCAAATATGGAACAGGCCGTGAGACATAAAAGGCTGGCATGTGTTTTGTTTCTGGATTTGAATTTGAAAACAAGTTTGTCAGAGCATGAGGGAGAGAAGCGGTCTCTGGCAGCAGCAGGAACGTGTGCTGCCTTCCTCTTAAGTAAGTGATATATTTGAGGTCGGCAAAGAATGGTTGCCTCGCGGGTTACATCTTTTTGTTGTGTAAATGGACGCTGGGCTTTTATTTGTCAGTACTTAACACATGGGCGCAGGTGCGGTTGTGTGACTCATAAGAGTACAATCAAGCCGTACAATGCTAGATGGGGAAAAACAGTGACAGAGCACGGGATAAAATACGGCTTCTTCTTGTCACTCAGTGCTGCTCAGAAGATAAAGCCTGGAGCTCGGAGGAATTATCCCAGTTAGTCTTTGATCCCATTTGAAAGAATAAAGATGGGAGTGTTGAATAAAGGGCTGTAAAGGTCTCGTATAACCTGCTGACAGAGAAAAGAAAACATAAAGCCAGTTTTTTGATAGGTGGTATATGTGGGATATGTTTGAGAGGGAGATAGTCTGGCAGCATAAGGAGGTGTTAGGATATTGGTATTGGACTAATTGTGGCCCTTAAAAACATGTGAAGTGACTGTTGCAGAGGGCGATTGCCGTCTATCTGAGTGTGCTTATCACCTAAGACCCATGTTTGTGTCTCTGCCACCGACACTTGCAGTAGCGAGGGTGGTGTTGAAGAAGTGTCGAGGGGAAGGCGCACCTGGAGTCAGAGCTACTTTGCCAGAGGCAGCTGTGTGAAGAGCCTGCAGCGTACCTGTAAAGCATGAATGCAGCTGCAGATGCCACTGAAAGCTTTTGCTTGTGTAAGCAAGCGTGAGAGCCTCACCAGAGACCTGAATAGCTGCTTGATTTAAAAAAAAAAAAAAAAAAAAAATCAACACAACGCTTCCTATCATTATGTCTACTGCTGGGAATTTTCTTATTTATTTATTTTATTCTCAAATCCCCTTTTTCCTCTGAGCTTGTATTCCTCAGTCTAAAAATAAATGTAGGACTTTTAAATCACATGGGCAATGTAAGTTGCAAGTTCAAGCTTGATGTGTGTGTGCGTGCGTGTGTGTGTGTGTTTGTGTGTACACTACATGATGGAGCTGAATCAAAATATTTACAGGAGCACATCCTCTGTGCATTTAGGTTTTGACACTGCAGTGCACCAGGATGTGAAGGCTATCTGGACAGGCCAGCTGGTGATTGCAAACATTTAAATGTTTCTAGGGCTTTTTCATTTTATATACAGACACCCTCCTCCCCTCTGCCACATACATACTTTCCTCTGTGGTCTGCTGGATGTGTGCTTGCAGACATGGGATACTGCAGATGCGGTTGTAATTGTGTGATGCATATGTCTAACAAATCCTTGTTATCCGCCATTATTTTAAGGGTTGTTTAAACTAGTTTTTTTTTCCAGCCCTGTCAAATGCAGGAGAGGAACATAAGAAAGATTCTTACTCAGACATTTGGAATATATCATGCCATCATGTGTGACAGATAAACAAGTGCTCAAGCATGAAAGCTTTCCCTTTTTATTTTTGTTACAGTGGACACCTTGGCTATAATTGGCTCCCTGCTTTATTTGACTGTATAAACTGAGAGCGAAGGACAGAGCATGTTGTCATTGGACAGACAGGCTGCTACACTGAGGGATGCTGATGGGCAGCTGCGTGGGCACCTGTCTGACAGGAGGACTGAAGACGGAGAGGGAGAGAGGTTTTTGTGGCTTGTAGGGGGGAAAGTTGCATCTTGTAGGATATTTATGGGATGCTGCAAGGGCATGGTGTGTATGTGTGTGCAGTGTCAGTTTGTTTGTGTAAATAGTGCCCCCCCCTCCCCACAACAAACCCTTGTCAGAGGCACGGCGGCTTGATGTGACACTTCCTCCCTGGCTTTGGTGATGATGTGGCTGCAGGATGAGAGAAAGAAAGTGGTGGGTTGAGATTCGGCTCCCCTCAGGGACATTTGCAAGCGAGAACCCTGAGTGTGGATGACAAAATAGATTGACATTTGCTTTTGACGGATCACTCAGACACCCTTGTTTCTGAGAGATTTGCACTGTGCGAGCTGTAAGAAAGGAAGTCTGCTCTAGGCTTTGAATCTTAAGACCTAGAAATGTTCCTTGCAGTACTGTCTGGTGCATGACATTCAAAAGATAGATTTTCTATCCATCTGCCTTTAACAGCTCAAATACAAGAGATCATAATATTGTGCTACACCACTAACCTAATGTTCCTGTTGCTGAGAATGCAGCTTGTTTTTGTGTTGTTTGATCAATAGCGGGGCACGACATAAAGTAGTAATAGAGCTCAGTGAAAAGACTGTGGGTGAAATGCATTAGTACAGCCTTATTTTAACAGTCATGATCACTCCAGGCCTTTATAACTCTCTGGGCAAAATTCAGTTTTAGGTCCACCCTGCATATTTTATATTTCTGACTTTTGCTATTCTGATGTTGCGAAAACAAACAAAACAGATGCATTTAACATCAACACTGTCAGGACTATAGAAGAGAACTAAATGCACATACGCACATTTTCCATTACATCCTGGAAGGTTCACTGATTTTTCTAAAAAAAGTGTTAATGACTCATTAGACAGAGCTCTGTACCCCTGTCTGGTGTCATTATGGTGCAAGCATGATGAAGCAAGGCAGGGCAGGAGAGGAAAACATTAGGTCAATAATAAGGCCAGTATAGTTTCTGTGCCTGCAAAGAGGTCATTCCAAAATGTTTCCAAACAGCAGTGTTTGTTCTGTTCTGCATGTCAAGCCAACCGAATGACACAATTTCTAATAACAATATAAGTTGATAGTAGTGCTTAATTTGATCTAAAATTGCCAAAAAGTTTAAGAAAAATTGTATATTAGGAATGCTCTTTGTTGTGTTACTTTGTGTGCCACTATCATTTCCTGATAGTGACAGTACATGTAGGTAACTACATGTACTGTGAGGTTTGTTCATGCAGACAGACCTCTGAACGTTAACAGCCATCTCTGCTGCTCTGAGCAGCTTTAACCTGCCTTTACATCAATGTTTTGGTTCTCTGGTCCACACTGACATAAACCCTATGGTTGAGTGTTGCTACTCTCACAAGGTCCACACAGATAAGACCATAAGCAGACACGCTCAGCCTCAAGCAAGACAAATATAATATGCTACCTGCCCAGTGCAAGATGACACACCAGAGCTGTAAGTGAATGTTGTGCTCTCTGGATGTGTAATAAGGCATTTTTAAGCTAAAGGTACTAAATGTCATGACTATCAGGGGCCAGTGAAAAGTCAGCAAGTGTAACACAACAGGTTAATATTATGATCATATACTGTAGATGTACTTAGAGCAGTAGTGAAAGTTTAAAATCCAAACCAGAAAGAAAGAAATGGTTAAAAAAGTGCCAAGCTGCGAATGCAAGTGTAACTGTCATCTGAGGTTTGTGTTACTCTCAGCTTTGTAAAACCCACTGAATGTATGAGTCAGGTGTGTGTGTGTGTGCGTGTGTGTGTGTGTGTGTGTGTGTGTGTGTGTGTGTGTGTGTGTGTGTGTGTGTGTGTGTGTGTGTGTGTGTGTGTGTGTGTGTGTGGGCAGGAAGATAGTGTACCTCAGATAGTGTACACAAACTTTCACACAGTTCACCACTTGAACACGATGGGTGTTATACAGAGTTCACAAAGTCAATTTGTGTTTGTATTCGATGAAACTTTACATTTTGTTATACTTCTGTAAATGATTTGGATTATATTTTAGGTGGGTGTTGAGTGATTGATATCTATAGAAATATATTTTTTCATACAAAGTGTACTGTTCTGTGCGGGTTAGTTTTATGATTTCAGTGTGTTTTACAAATTGTATACTGTGTATTCCACATGTTAGTATTCCAAAAGGTCATGGTTGTTATGGGCTGGTAGTGCATGTTATTTGCAGGTGAACGAATTATTGGACAATGTTTTAGGCTCTGATCTGACCCCAGTTAGTGAGCTCCCCAGAGATGGCCTCATCAGATGGCTGATTAGTTTGACAGGGATGATGCTGAACAGTCGCAGCCACCTCTGGGACCCGGGGCTTTGTGTTTATCTTTGTTTGGGTTGGTGAAATTTACCACTGACATTAAAGGCTGTAGATAATGGAACAGGCAAACAAGCCAGAGGCCTGACCCCTTTCATCTGTGAGGAGAACAAGGAGTTAAAAGGACAAAGAGTATGAAAATAATGCACAGATTAAAGTCATTACTCACATTCTAGCCTGTTGTAAATTATTCATGTAGGGCTTGCGTGAGTATACGGCATTAATGCAATCCTTGATTTTTCAGAACGCTGACAGGCTGCGTTCTTGAGCCTGTCAGCGATCACTAAGGTAGAGTGTTTGTTATTTAGAGACCGTCTAAACCAGGCTGCTGTGACCTGGAAAGTATACTGAACCGCATGAAAATCATGTCGTCACTGAGGTTCTTCTCTGCAGGTGTACATTTTGTAAGTACAGTACATACCACACATGTCTAACATGAGCACAGAGTTGTGACAAGGATGAATAAGCTTGTCGTCATGCCGTCTAACAGACACACAAAAGAGGTTGTTATAGTTTTATAAAAGAGGCCATGAAAGTGATGTTTCTACTCGATAGAAAGATGTCATTCCTTAAGCAACAAAGACGATGACAGAGTTTGCTCAAGTAGTAGGTGTTATCGTTCATTTTAAAACTCGGATATTGAGCTGTCATTGGGTCTTTTTTCTCTTTGGGTGAACCTGGTTTCCTCACTTGCGTCATTTCTGACTCTCTAAAGATGGAGTGAGAATTGCTCCCCATCATAAGTTTAAACTAAGTTGTTAAAGAAATACCCTTCTTTAACAATTTAGTTAAGTTTTAGTTTCCCACCACTGTATTGCTCTTCTTCACATCTGCACATTTCTCTTACACACTTCTGATTGTCCTTGTCACGTTTACTCAACAGTGTGAAACAAAACAAATCTGTTTGCAGGATGGTGAGAATGTAAACAAAGGAAAAATAATATTTTTAGGTTATTACTTTTTCCAGAAAATGGTTTAAGACAGTAAATGTAAACGTGGTAGGTCTTGTTTTCTTCTGCTAGTTTGGCGAATGGATACAGTTAACACTGTAGCTTTGCTACATACATTTACTGCCATAAGTCTTTAAAGTTTAAATAGCTTTTGTTTGAAGGCTGCTGTGCTCGATTATTAATCTTTGTGTAGTTTTCTTGCAGCGTGATTGAAAACAAAAACGCATGCAACTTATACATTAAACCGAAATTATTACAGACAGCAATGGCATGAAACAATGAACAATGAAAACACTGATGTCTGAAGAGTTTTATCATCAGCCCTGTAATGTAATTCATACATCACTGTCCAGTATGTTAAAAACAGGCCAAAAAAACTGTAGATATATGTACAAATCTAACACATGCACACTGTTTTTCCTTGTTTAAAAGGTATGTATAATTAAATCTACTTAATCTTTTGTGTGATTTGAAACATAGCCTCTACACACCAGAACATTATTATTTTTTTCTTCATTATGTCTTTACTCTTGTTTTCACATAGAGAGCGCAAAGATAATCATGTGTTGTGTCACAGCTGTAGATGGCAGATGTCAGTCAAGTTCATTTAACATTCAGATTTATTAACTTAATTAACTCCATGCTGCTTGTTACTTACTGTATGTGGATCCAAATAAGCTCTGCATTTTCTTTGAATGGCTTGTTACATGGGGAAATCTCTCTTATCAAGACCTTTACAAAGGTTTTTAAGTGAATCTGTAGGTCACAGCACACCCTGTTGTCACATGGAAAAGAGAATCTCATCACAGCATCTTTATTGATGAGAAAAACAGCATTATAGCTGTGATGCGTGACACAGAAAGTCACACAAAAGTTTGTGATTGAATATTTCTGCACGAATACAGTTCATAGTCTTAATGACAATGTTTATGACACCTTCATGTAGTATGTATATTGCACTTTAGGCCTTTTGTAATGCAGTTTGGCTCAACAGTGTTGGCCCAAAGCATTGCTTACTCTCTTAAATACAAAAAATATCGTTTGGTTGGGCTTCTGTAGTTGACGAGTTAAGATGACAATTGTGGTCTGGGAAACCTTGTTTCCTCTCATTTCTCTATCTGAACTAAAGGCTGAAAAAATGCCAGTCAGCTCCGTTCACCTCTCGTTTACTGTACGCATTTCTGTTTATTCGCTTTCTTCTTATTGACTTTTATTGATCACTCTTTAAGTCGATTGTATAATGTCTTATGTGACGTACATTTGAACATTATTTTGGTTAGGCACTATAACAAATCTCAGTCATCATCATCATCATTTTTTTGGTCTTCATCTGCTAATGAGGAATTTAGTTTTCTTTAGCTTTATTTTTGACAAAGTTTGAATGGAAAACAAACTGTAAAAAGTACAAAGTACAGTGTGCATTTTATTTAAAAATAGGTTTTAGTTAAATATTTAAATAAAGAAATTAATATGCGATTTAATAAATGAAAAAAGGGTAGTAAGTCAGAACTGCATTTAACATACTGCATATTTAGCATAACTGATACAAATACATTTTCCTTTACAGCATAGGGGGCTAGTTACTCACAGCTGTTCAGATGTGAGTAATGAGTAGATTTAAGTTTATTAGTTTATTATGTGATCATAATTTGTGTAATACCTAAATTGACAAATGCTTTGACGTTAACAAGTAACATTTTTATGCACACTGGATTTTATCTCTTAGGTTAACTTAGACTTAATGACCTTGAATTAAGTGAATAAATGTTTTTTTAATTGGCTAATTTATCTATTTTCTGCTGTTTCGCCTTGTCCAGGTCATCTTAGTTTAATTAATTATATCATTAGAAGATATTGTTATGTACAGCTGGGAAGTACTGAAACAAATAATGTGATAATGTGATTTAGTAGCACATTTTCATCATACTTTTACACTTGTATGTACCAAAAAACAGGAATTAAATTGTACTTGATGTGCTAAGAAGGTCTTAAAAGTCTACAGAGACCTTGAATTATTATTGTCTTAAAATCGGTTCATTCATGACACAGCCATTAGTTTGGGAGGTGGGGGTCTGAATCCCCCATGCACCCCCCCTACTCTCCGAGTCAGCCCTCTCTAATTAGAAGCAGAGCTTCTTACAGGAAACAATCTTCCTGTCTGATGACATCACCGCTAAATCCACGGGGGTGAGATGGGGGTGACCTCAGCCTGTGCATTTGCTCTGTTTTTCAACACCCAAACAATTCCCAAGAAAAGCACCTCGTGATGACTCGAGTGTGTCGAGAGGGTAGTGTGAACAGTTGGGTGGAGTTGAGCCTCCATCTTCAAGACCAGGGGTTTTCAACTCCCCCACCTCCTCCTCCTCCTCCTCCTTGTCCTCTTGTAATCTCCCGGGTGCAGTTTGAAATTGTTGACTTCTTTTGTCCACAGGTTGTCAACACTGTACAGATATCTAAATAGAGGACAGTGTCATTGTTCCAAGAACAGAAGAACCATGTTGGTGGACATCCTGATCCTGTATATTACATATATATTAACATGAAAAACATGATTTAAATAGTAAATATGTTTCATGATGTTTCACAGATTTAATCAAATGTGCTGACTGATATAAATTAAGCCCTGAAGAATTAGCTATTAGCAGTTCCTGTGTGCAATGCAGCCGTATATTTAGACAGACAACTATCACTGGATTACTTTAATACTGAAGAAAACTCTTAAGACTACTAAACTAAGGATTTATGGAATGATATCCACTGAAAGTTAAAGTCACACTCAGTCTAGAAATATGTGCATCAACTCTGTGTGTTCATTTGAGTCATGATTCTGGGAAAGAATATTATGTTTGGTGCAAACTGTGGTAACTAGGCACTAAAAGGTTTTAGTACCTAACCTGCCACCATGAGCTATGTGTCACAGTCACTGTGGGCTAAAATACGGTAACTAACTTCCCGTTATTTTTACAACACCAGCACGCACCTGTCTCTTTCACCTCACACACTATCTTCACCTCATGCGTCTTATATCAACAGTCTGAAAACTTCTGTCCAAGACTTTTCTGTAATATCAAGTCTGCCACGTGTTCTGATCAGCAATCCATACAGTAGGTGTAACCTAATAAAACCTCTCCACTACTTGAAATGCATAGATATTCTCACTGTGTCTCCCGTGGAGTCAGTATTCAAAGAAAATTGTCTGACAGTGTTGTGAGTCAGCCAGCACTCATATATGTGGGCATGATTTCCCAAATTAATGCCCATTTCTCCCAGCTTTCATGTGTTTTCCTCGCAACACCGTGCTGTGTGTCTGGACTTGTTTTAGGCCCCTTCAAACACTTCTATCATTACCATTTTCCTTAAAGCATCAACTTGAAACAGTGCCAGATATAAAGCGGTAACCGCATGTAGAGACAGTGTTTTGGACGAGTTTAAAAGAGTCCTAGAGAAGAAAGGGGGATAAATAATAACAGTGCTAAAAGGAAAAGCATAATAAAGGCCTAGTTTTCTTAGGGAAGTGGAAGCTTTCATCTTTCTATAACAATAATGTTCTCAATGAGTCTCTGGGCCTGTGTTTAGTCCAGGAAGCTTCGAGTGGTAGACATGAAAGGCTTCAGTCAGACTGTACAGGCCGGGCTCTCACTGGAATATGGCATCTATCCTCCCCTACCTCTCCTTTCTTCTCCTCTCCTTTGCTTTCCCCTCCTCCCCTTCTTCCCACATGATAAACGTAATGGGGAGCCGTGTGGCTCGCAGTGACAGTAAACCATGGTAAAATGGCTGGCGATGTTTTGCCCCCCAGTGCCCCTTCCTCCCTCCCGTGTCTGAGGCCCCTGGGGTTTAGGAAATGGAGCATTATTTTCATGTTCTGACGTCACGAGCCAACCCCTTTGCAGCTGTTGCACACTTTACAACTCTGTGTTTACGGCCACTTCTCAGCTAAAGGTCTCACTATGCCAGCGCCAAAACTCTCATATTTCACGTTTCATAAATACACTTGGGTTTTTTTCTTTGTCTCTCATTAGCTCAGTTTGGATTCATGGATTTGAGTTGGGGTTTTTTTCCCTCACATGTTGAGCCTTCACTTTCTCCCACTAATGACTCCTAATTGGTGTGTGAGCCATGTGTGGGAACAGGTAAAATGTGTTGCCAGATGGTTGTGTTCTTACCAAAGCCATATTTTACCTCACTGCCTGTAGACTCATTTAATCATCAGAAAAACAAAAAAGATTAGACACTTGGGATTAAAATGTGTGCAGGAGAACAGGCTCACTTATTTATGCACTCATTTGGTTGCAGTTTAATTACACATATTAATGAAATCCTGCTCAGAATGAAATTATTTTAGTTCCAGTTTGTCGGGGTTCCCCTGCAGAAAAATCTGCATTTTTTATGCCTGGAATTAATTTTTTCTCTCTCTGTCTCTCTGTCTCTCTCTCTCTCTGTCTCTCTCTCTCTCTTTCTAAATCCGCTCACACATTTGTTTTCTGTCCCACCCACTTCCCTTTATCTTTTTTATACCCACCACCCCATCGCCTCCCCTCCCCCTCGTCCTTTTCCTCTTTGCCTCAGCACTTAGAGGCTTAAGAGAGGGATGTACCACATGAGCCACTCCCATCTGACAGCCCCCCCCTTCCCACAGTGTGGAATGGTACAATCCTGCTTTGCATAAGTTTCCTCTGAGTGGGTCGTGTGTGGAGGCCAGTGCTGGAAGAATTATTAGTCCCTTTTGAACGGTTTGGATGTATGTAGACTAGAGAGAAAGCCAGTGTGCTGCTGTAGTATACCTTTATCACTTAAAGCTATAATGTATTGTGCTTACCCTGTCCCTGGAATGGGCAGTAACTCTTTAATGTATTACTACAACGGGAAATCGGTGAGTAGTCTCTTTGGGAATGTTTGTGTATTAGACAGGGAAGAGCTGGAAGAAGTGTGAGCGTGTGTGAGTGTATCCCACTGGCTGTCGCTCTGCTTGTCCATCTGACTGTCCTTGTGTCTATCATTTTTGGTGCTTTACTTTAATACAGTGTGTGTGTTTGTGTGTGTGTGAATGCATGTGCTCGAGGCTCCTCTCTTTATTTTCCATTACATCAGTTAAAGCTGTGTGACAGTACAGTTTTTAAATAAGTGTCTTTAAATGTATTTCAGTGCACTTTTATGCTACTCTACATGCCAGCTAAATATTCTAAGCTACATATAAAATAAATTGTGCCATTTTAAAAACTTTTTCTCACACACAGAATGAAACTGAAAAAAAGTTTTTTGCAGCCTTGAATTTATTTTTACTGGCTGGTTGCTTCAGCTCTGAGACTGGGTTGAAATAATAACAAGTGGGAGTCTGGGAATGATTAAGGGAAAGAGACTGCCTGTTGAGGTTAGACTTTCCTGTTTGCAGATTGAGCTCCAAGCACCAGTGTTGCTGTTATTCCATCTGTTTTTAATCACATTGGCATTCTTGACACCACAGGGAGCCTAATGTGATTTCTGAACTTCTCTGTAATGACCTCTTTGATTTTTGTTACTCTTAAAACATTTTCTGTGTGAGTACTTTAGTTGTAAATGCATGAATCATTATGTCTGTGTGTGCGTGTGTGTATGTGCGTATACTTGGACTTGGACTTGAAGAAACTGACTTTTTACTATTACTGATGTAAAAGATGAGTTGTGCTTGTGTTGCAGAAAGTTTTTTAGAAGGGTTTTCTTTTAAATAAATCCTCCTGTTTTTATGGTGAATGTTATCATAAAAAACAATCCAGCAGGCTTACAAATCTGCTCAAGGACACAGTTCTGACAATGGCTGAATGAGCTCTGTAGTGCATGCCAGTAATCCTTAAGTAATGATCCTGTCATAAGCAAATTACACAGGCAGATTTCCACCTGTCATTGCCTGTGCTATTTTTGTTATGACATAAAGGGCACATCAAGGCAAAATTACGAGTTTAGCCGTTTTTACGATGTTTTATTGAAAAGGTCATCTTACTCAAGCTTGTGTTTTAACTTTCCTTATAACGCGTTACAGCATTTCCTCTTTGTTCCCACTGCACAAAAGATGACTTTGATCTTTTTCATATTAAGTATTAACAGGCTTGTGTTACAGTTGGTGATGGGGAGAAAATTGATAGCATGTGGACAGAGAACGGAGCAAACGACATGATCAAAAGCACTTGTTAAATAACCAGCACCAACTTTTTTTTTTTCTGTTTTCCTTTGCGAGGATGGCGCTCATTCATTGCATCAAGTTGATCCACATTAATTTGTTATAATACAGAGTTGCGTAGCAGGCTCACCATCTGGAGCACTGGGAGAATTCACAGTGGGCCATTGGCTTGTGAGCTGGTGGCACGGAACCAATACAGATGGAGCAACTCACTGATCTTTCTTCCGTTGCCCATTAATGAAAAAGAAAAAATTGAAGTGAAGGCCCTGCAGTGACTTTCTTTTTCGTTTCGCTTCATGGAAATCTTCCCCCTCCACTTGTGCAATGTCATAAAATCAGATCTGAAAACAACAAAAGACAGAGAGACAACATGTGCTCTTTAAGGTGGGACATGCCTGTTGTTGTTGTTTTGCAGTGCAACAGGTCCCACCATGCTTTGTAGAGGTTAGCACTGATCACCAGAGGCTTAAGCCCATGCACTGAAGCATGCATGTGTAGGTGCATGTGCGACACAAAGTCAGAGTAGGGGTAGCGTGAAGATGTGTGTGTGTGTGTGTGTGTGTGTGTGTGTGTGTGTTTGTGTCGACATATACTGTATGTATACGTCGCACATGTTGTGAGTAGTTAATGAGGTCGCATTGATGCCAAAACCAAATTTTTGTGGTATTAACGACTGGAAGGTTTTATTCTGCAGTGTGGTTGCTCTATTTTTAGAGGACCTGACTGCCAGTAGGCTGCTCTGCTGTCAGAATGTGCACTTGGATAAAATATTTCGCTGCCTTTCTAAAGAAGAAGAAAACCAAACATGCTGGATCTTCAATTATACGTTTCTATTATAAGACAGACGAAAGTCGACTTCTATCTATCCTTGTGAATTAGAACTCTAACGTTTGTCTATGAGAGCATTTTCTTGTATTCCTGTACTAGCAAATGTTTGTATATTAAACAGAAAAATTACAAGAACTGTAATTCCAGGCTCTCAACATTGCAATTTTAGCACAATAAGATTTTTATGAGGGAAGTGTGAAATGTTCCTGTCAGACAAAATAGCACTGGCACTGTTTTTCTTAAAACATCCCTGATGTCAAACTTTAATTTCATCTATCAAAACAACCAACAATGGAAATCGGACGTTTGTAAAATTGTAGTTTTAATGTCACAGTTTTATGCATGAAAACACTGAGCCCTTTATCGTCCAGGGAGCTTTGGCAGGTATCACGCACAAATGTTGAACAACACCTCGCCAAACGGGCTGAGCTGAGCTGTAGTTTGAGCAGGCATTGTGTCTGTCCTGCACACTAAGCCCTGTAAGTGTGTAAGATTTGGACTTGAATCAAAATGCCCCAGAGATATGGTTTGATTCCAAATAATGACATGCTTCACAAAAACAGGCCACGCCATTAAGAGTGCGTTTGAACTCTTTCTTTTTCTTTTTTTCTTTTTGGGCCTGATTTTGTGTTATTTTTTCCCCTTTCTTCCTTGTTATTATGTTACGTAAGTTGACAGCTTGTGTTTTAACATTTGAAATTTTGATCGGTGTGGCATGAAGTTTACAGGCAGGCACCACAAACTTTGATATATCTCATCTCAGTTATGTGGTTGAAAAACACAGCAGTCAAGTTACAGAACTGGACCAATAACTTAAATACATTATTTTTTACCTGAAGCAAAGTATTATTTACCAACAGCTCAAAAATGTTTACATCCTAAGTCCACATAGTTTATCGTTCACTGATTAGGAAGTAATTACTGCATTATTGTTTACCTTACTGGTATTCATAGTTAGTTATAATTAGTTGTCAGATCATTGCTGAGCGGAAAATAACTAATTATTATTGTTAGTAAAGTTTGTTCCAACTGATTCTTTTCATTTTTATTTCTTCAATATCCTTTTTTCTCCCTAATATAAATAAAATCTAACCAATGCAGTGTTGACTGCTGATTTTATTGACACTTTTTATGCTAGTGAGTTTAGGGTATGCTGGTGAAAGGTAGTACAATGGGAATTTATTTTTTAATAAATGATACCCGCTGATGCTCAAAAAACTGGTGTAGGTCTGTGTTGGTGTGCTGATCCGTGTGAGTGACGGCTTTTAATTAATGGCCTTGTAAAAGGAAACCCAGGCGGGCCCTCTCTTCCATAGGCTGGCGGAATGAGGCACCCAGTGTTTGGGATGGTTTATTAATGCTTTTACTGGTTAGCCCAGGGTAAAAAGGACAATTAACATTATCCACTGCCATATGCTGCCCATTGAGCATCTGACAGAGGCAAAAGACAAAAGCCTGAGCTCCTGTGTGAGGTTAACCTGAGATCTCCGTGGAACTACTATCAACCCTGGTCACATGTGTAAGCCAGAGGACCCATGAGAGCCCCACCCCTCCCAGAGCGCTTTAATTACACACCCAGACAACAACACGCTGGAGTCCAGCTCACTCCAGTGAAGCCCGACAGCCCTCGCTGTATTGATATTATGTTCATGTGTGTGTGCAAGTGATTAAATTCACATACTGTGGTTGTGCAGCATATTTACCATCAGCACGGTGTCATAAAACAACTTAAGCAAGTAAACAACCTTTGTGGCCGTCATCACTTCCGCAGGCATTAGAAACCAATCTGTGAGGAGTGAGCTGTGCCAGTGTCTTGAGTGCAATGTGTGGCCATTAAAAGAGGCTGGAAATGTGCAGGTGGAATCTCGCTGGCAGGTCTGGCTCTGATTAGTGTTACATGATGGAGGGGTCATCCATCCAGCCCGGCTGTGGGAGGGAGAATTTGTTCTTCCCTCTCCCGTGCCCTGTCTATCTTCCTCAGCCTCTCTCTCTCTTTCCCTCCATCTGGAGTGGATGAAGTCAGAGACCACATCACTGGTGTTTGGCCTTCAGTCTCTTTGATCCGCCCGCCATAGCTTGGCACATACGCAGCTGTACAACAGCATGCCCATTGTGCCTCTCCTTTCACTACCACCACCAGCTCGCAGGTACAAATATAAAGAAAGCAAAGCAAGCTGTTTTTGTACCACTTATTTGATTTCAGCCTCTCTGGGAATGCTGTAATTTGCCAGGCATTTAGTCTATGCATGTAAGCGGGTATCATTATACTTCCATTAGAGGTTGAGTTGATCTGAAATGCAAATACCCCTGATAATCCACTCCTCCCCTCATGAGCTTGATTGCTTGCTAGTCATTAAAGTGTGCGCGTGTTTGTGGTTAAGTAGCCATATCTACAGAAGTTGTGCATGCGTGAGATCACATACTTTTATGTACCCAAATTCTTAACTGTGATTGTACCGGAAAGTGTTTACTTAATGATAGTTTTCATCATATTTACGTGTGACAGCCTCTGCAGACTACACTGCTGGATAGACCCTACAATGCTTTCCTCTATAGGGGGCTGTAGGATATCTTACTAATAACATTTATGTTTTCATGGCAGGTGTACGCACCATCTCCAAACTCAGAAGACTTCAACAGAGATTCACCGTCTTACTCTTCTCCTAAACCCTCCAGCAGTATGTTTGCAAGCACTTTCTTTGGTAAGTTCAAACGGAAAAAAGTTCCCATGTTTACTCTGCAGCAAACCATCCAGTGCCGCAGTCAAATTTAAACATCATATTTTTGTTCTTATTGCCCTTAAACCACAGGGTTTCAAACCTGTATTATTACATTCTGTTATTTTCTGTTCTACAGTTGGTAAAGTCTGTGTATTATTTGCTAGATCTGTGCATATGTGGATTTGTTAATCAATCAACATTTTATATTTATTTATTTTTTCTATTTTCGGAATTGTTTTACAAGAATGACGTAAAAAAGGTTAGAATATTGTGCCAAACTACTTTCAGTTCTGATATTTTAAAGTTGCCGGAAAGATTCTTTAGTAAGCAGCGTTTAGTAATATTGACTCCCAGATCTGAACACAAAAACACACTTCTTTGTTGGTTTTAACTTTGTGTTAGATGTTTTCAGGACAACGATCATGTTTCAGTCCCAAGAGAACAAAAAAATCAGAAAAGCACTCCTAAGATGACCCAAAGTTTTACAAGGGTTGGAGATTAGTCAAGTGTCAAGTGCATGTTGTATACAATAATATACTGAAATGATTCCTTTATTATCTTCAGATGGTACCCACAGTTCGTCTGACCCTTGGAACTCGTCCAATGGGATAAGTCAGTCTGGCTATGGGGGGATGCTCGCAGGATCTTCATCTCACATGCCACAGTCAGGAAACTACGGCAGCCTGCACTCACACGATCGTTTGGTAAGCAGCACCTCTCAGCTGGTGATACCTCAGCATATAAACGGGTGATAAATGTTAGCTCTGTTTAGCATCATGCTTACGTAGGAGATCTAACTGCGTGTTGTTAATCACATACAGCACGTAAAATCTTTTCCAGCCCTCCACCCGCTCTGCACAGTTGGAGTGGATGTGTGTGACTTAAGTTGTGGTCTGGTTATTATCAGTAAAGACACCGCTGACCCTCTTTGTGTCAGTGTTTGATCTGGTCTTGTCCGCCTGTCTGCCTTCAGCTGGCTGGGCATCACAGGGAGCCTGCAGATGCTGCCTGCTCTCTCTTTATCTCTGCCCCCCGACCCTTGCACCTCCCACCTACCAGTAACTTTTACTTCATCACAGCCTCAAAGAAGAAAATAGAATTCTGGGTATAAATCAGCTCTTTCTTTCTCGCGCACACATCCACATTTGGGACTGAAAATAAAGCATTTCTGTTTTTCATCTTCCAGAATTACCCCGCACACTCAGTCTCTCCAGACATCAATGCCAGTCTTCCTCCCATGTCCAGCTTCCACCGAAGCAACACCAGCACTTCACCATTCGTCACCGCTGCGCACACCCCGTCTGCCCAAGCAGCTGATGGGGTCATGGGTACGTTCTTGTCTTAACAGTTTAGCTACCTGCTTAGAATGACTAATTCAATGCCCCCCGATGTAATCATTGCTGAATATCCATTCTGTAAAAAGTAGCGAGTCAGGCAGTTGGACAGCTGCATTGTGCACCGTGACCACTCTTCATTTGTCTGAGTTTGCTGTTACAAAGCCTCCCTCTGTGTTTTCTTAGCTGCTGCAAATCGGGGGAACGCCACTGGAAGCTCACAGACTGGAGATGCGCTGGGCAAGGCTTTAGCCTCGGTGAGTTAAAGCCCCACATTTAACTTGGACTTGTGTTTATTTCACCATGCACCCCTGATGGAAGTGAAATTAAAGATTTGGATTTGAAACAGAGATGACATCGATCCATAATCACGAGTCCAACACCTTTCTGATCAGCTGCGTGCAGTTGTGTCTCTATTTGTCACCATCTCAGTCAAGATTTTCTGTACCAACAAAGTGGTCATGAACCTGCATCAAGCGTTTACATGCCACATTATTCTGTTTGAGTACTCCATGTTGCACATTCAGGTTTCTTTCTCCAAAAACATGATCATATCTGAGAAACTCTATCATGTAAACACACTCAATCTGGCTTAAGTATTTGCTGTCAACGACACAGAAGTCTCTACATTAAACCTCAAATCTGACCTCCTCTCAGCATGTGAAACTCATGTTGAACCTCTGCACTCACACTCTCAAAACCATTTTTGATTTCTCTGTTAAATAGAATAATAATCCTTTTCTGTGTCTAAAGAAGGTGACCTCGGTAATCGTGCAGGGAATTAAATGCTATACTGACTGTTGATTAAAAAAGCCCAGAGGACATGTTTATAGTTGTTTTTTGGCCTAAGCCTGGATAATTGTGGGCTTAAACTAAGAGTATTCAAGAAAGGGAATTGTACATTGAAGATACTCCTAAAGCCAGTGGATTACACTTCACTTTGGAAAACCAGTCCTGGATATCTGTGACATCCTGTAATGTATCATAGTAAGCTTAATTTGCTGAAGCTCACAGAGATTCATAATGAAAAGAAATATGTCTTACAGTTGTTTACACATCAGCTCATTGTTAGACTCTGGGTTTTAGTGAGATTCATTCTGCATCATATCATAATCACAGTGTCAGAGAAACTGTGTTCAACATTATACTGTAAGATTCCTGAAAGGATCACATCGTCCTTTCCGAGTATGATTGAAAAAACTGCATCACTCTGCTTTTGATTTCCAACTAAGAGGGGGATCAGCCCATTAAATAGAAAGGGAGAGGGAAACTATTAACTGCTTTAACCTTGCATGTTAATCTTGAACCTAACATTTAGTGAATGGGCAGATGTGATGAAGACATACTGTGTGGAGAGTGTGTGAAGCGTGTGAAGAATATCTTAAACTGTACATAATCTTGAACATAATAGGCATTGCTTGTCTTATCCCAGTAGTTCCCTTCACAGGTCTCAACTCTGTCTGTACTTCTACACACCAGACTGGACATTTGTTTAAAAATCTACTCTATCAGAAGCTGCTTTTGATTTTAAATGGCTAAAACGTTTTGGTACGGTTTCACCAAAATGGCATTTGAATTTTGTTCAATTTTAATTTTACACATCATAGCACAAGCTGCACGTTTAGGAGGAATATTTCTTCCTGGTGTAAAGACAAAATATGAGATTTTAGGGATGGTAATAACAAATTAAGTCCTTTATATTTGCAGACTCAGTTCTATTAGCATGACAAAGCTGCAGTGAAATGGACACGGTTGGACTGGGGTGGGGGTGGGTTGGATGTAGCAGGGGGCACAGGGGAGTTTATAACTGCTGTGGCTCAACTCCACGGGCCGCCCTTTGTAGAGCTTTTGTTCTCCGCCCTTTTAAATTGGCCGTGCTTATTGGCCCCATGCCGCCCGAGGGAGCGTAACTGATGATGAGGCGGAGCTTCATTTATTCTAGTAAAATGAGCCATGTTTCACTTTGAAAGCAACGTTGGTAGCCGGTGAGTGAAAAGAATAGAAAGTCATATATTGTCGGGTCAAAAGTCACGGTTATAAACAGCTCGCTTTTGGGAGACTAAGAAATATAGTAGTCTGACACAGTGATGACCACACTATTAATCCTCCTCAGTATTTGACTGAATTGTATATATGAGAGTTCAAATGCTGAGCTGAGACAAACACTGTGTCCTCATACTGCAGAAAAGCATAAATAGCCATTCTTCCCTCTTCCTCCTCACTCAGTGACACACTTCAGTCAAACCTCTACCCTGATATTCCAAGTTGATTGAAAAACTAAAGCCCAGAGATCAAGATTGAATAAGGAGATTATTAGTAATGAGTGTGTTCTATCATCCCTGCAGAAGCCAAACGGTTTCCTGCAAGCTCAATTTGATCTTAACTTGGAGGAGAAATCTCTGTGGATCTACTGTTTTTTCTCTGCTAATTAGTTAGGATCCACCAGTAATACCCTGAGTTCTCTGAGACGTGTTCCATTATGGCACAATATCCTCTTATTACAGGGGGAGGAAAAATATCAGGGACGTGTTTGTGCTTTAATCCAGCATTTGTTTAAACAAATGAAATCCCCATGGAAGTTCTGCAGAGGTAATCTCCTCATTCCCTTGTGATTGACATGTCATCCTAAAACTCAGTGACCTCAGTGTGACCTAGTAGAGGATGCATGGACACAACATAGTCTGCTACTGTAGAAATAAAACAAACTTAACTTGCGGCATCATGCAGAAAACTAAAGAATTTGCCCTAGTTGTCCTCTTCACAGAGTTCAGCAACATGCAAAAATAAACAGCAGTTGAATCATACTTGATTCTGAGATATGATTCACGATACAATATCTGGTGCAGGCTGAAATGCAGCCCTTGAGATTTACTGTGGTTGGCTTAACGGGGTTTCCAGGTTGGGCGTCTGCACTTTTTGAAGCCACAGAGGAATAATAACTGGAGTCATTTATACAAGTGAAAAACAAACCTTTCCCCCATAAAACCGCAAGTTTTACAAGTAAGTATTAGCAAAACAAAACTATTTTTAGTCTTGTTGTGTTTTAATTGCTAATACAACAACAACCTCTTAACTACAAGTCATCTTCTTTGGTGATTTTTATTCACACTGTTACACTTATGTCTGCTTCTTTAATCATTAAGATAGATCCACCAAAACTGAAATGAGTTGGAGAGTTGAGTTCAGTTCGTAAGAAGAAATTCGAATCTAGACAAAATAGTCCAGCAGTTTTTCTTCTCATTAGTATAACTATAATTAAACAAACACCTGAGCCAACCATAGATAATAGTGTAATAATGATTAGATTCACATGCCCTAATTCAGCCATTATTTAAAAGAATTAAAGGTGCTATTCAGATATTGAGTATTTGCCTTATGGTGTTAATCTTCACCCGCAATTGACTTGACAGAGCCAGACATCAAAGTGAATATTGTGTATGGTTCATTTTGTTAAGTCTGTGCCGTGAGCACGGATGACTAACGGCTCATATGTATCCACTGAGTAATTTTATGACATCCTTGGCAGAAAATTCCCCATAATTGATGATACATGTTTGGCTTTAAGATGCTAACAGCTGTAAAAAATATGAAGAAACGGCAACCGGCAATGTGTTTTTCATTTCTATTTATTGCTGCATTATTAATGAAGTTTACTTTTGTCTCTTCCTTCACTCAGATTTACTCACCTGACCACACTAGCAGTAGTTTTCCATCCAACCCGTCGACACCTGTGGGTTCTCCTTCACCTCTGACAGCCACAGCAGGTGCTGCCTCAGCAGGGACCGTGGTGACTGCTGCCGGCACCCCGTCTGGCAGGCCAGGTACAGCACTAACACTGGATTTTAAGCTCATACGCACCTCATATACACCTACACCAGTTTTTACCTGTAGAATCGAGCATGTACTTCACTGAAACTACTTCACAAAGGTTTTTGTTTTATAGGCAAAGAGCCAGTGACAGACACACATCACGTTATATTAGAATTAGGCTTTGACCTGGAATAGCCAAGCTAATTAAGAGGCTTTTTTTCAATATGGCTTTAATTAATTTACTATACTATGTAGTGTATTAGTTGGATTAATTAAAGCCCAAGCCGAGTGAAGTGTGGAGTTTCCCTAAAATTAATTTAATACCCCTTTTAGTCATAAAGGAGCTCTAATCATTCTTTACTCATTCTCTATGCTTTATCTATGTCAGGGCACTTAATGCCATTTTTAAATGAATCCATTCTAAAGGAAAGCTTAGTTTAGTACAGGATAAGGCTGCATGGAAACAACAACTGTAAGCACCATTTGAAATGGAACAAAAAAGTCATTTGTACTACGTGCGTACAACCAAAATGAATCTCAAGCAAAGAGAAGAGGCGCTTTGTATCAGATTTAGCCACTAGCTGCTTTCTGTCTGTTGTCCCTGAGCACATGGAGTGCATTAAATCAAGTGTAATCTGACCTGATCTTAACAATACACCTTAAAACCTGACTTGCTGTTGCAGTGTCTACAATATGGACTTCATTTTCATGGCTGAGAGAGCTGCTCCACATAGACTCCCGGTGACACCACAGACCAGTTTCGACTCTCAGCTTTTTGAAGAGGGTCTTTGTTCATGTTCATAAATTTAGATCTAGCTGACATGCACTTTCAGAATAAGTTTTGACTTAGACTCGACGTTATTTTTAAGTGATGGAATTGAAGTTTTATGACAAGGCCTTGGAATGACAGGGTAAATTAAAAAAGACTGGGACTGTGGCTTTTGGGGTGCTTAAGGATTTAAAACTCTTGTAATGAAAATGTTTGAAGTGGATCTTAAATTACATTTTTGAAAAGCTTTTCATATTTAGTTTCTTTGTAGAACTGTTATCCAAGTTTTTATGGGACATAATAGCAGCTCATGGCACTCACCCTACTTTGTAATAATTACATAATCCTTTTTTTTTTTTTTTTTCTCCAAACAAGTGCTTGGCTCATGTCAGCTTGATTTTTGACGATGGCCAGCCTCTGAATTATATTCATCTTGTGCAACAAATGCAGAGAACAAAGAGTGGACAGAAGACTTAAAGGTGGTTCCTATTTGTAATATATTAGGTTTCAAATTGCATGTGAGAATATGATTGTGAGACGTGATGACAGAGGCAAGAGTGTAATGGAAAGCGAATAAGGGGGACAGTAAGGGAAAGCCCAGTGTGTTGTTTTAGCGGGCAGTTGTGTCATGTGCGGTAATGGACTGGCGACAGCTGTCTCTACGTATGCCCCCCCCTTACCCTCAGCTGTTGCCCTACCCCATGGACAGCTGTTCCCCCCCAACACACACAGACCGGGCTGCAAAAGGCCTCGTTTATCTGCCAGTGGGCGAAGGAGGGTGGCTGTGACTCAGCTGATGATGAGGACTATGACAGCCTTACACGGGGAGATCCCCCCTATTGACCTATTTACAGTACAGCATGCCACACCTGGCAGCATAACAATGTAATTTATAGACTGTGTTTATGTCATTTGTTCAGAAATGTGAGCTTTTATGATAGAAAAAAGTCCAGTTTAATAAACATATACGAGTACTGTGTTTATTTGTCTTAATGGAATTCATGTAAGAAATAAAAACATACCGCAGAATGAATTCATCTGGGACTTTAGGAAATGGAGATCGTTTCACTAATTATTCACTCTTATTGTGCTTCTGGGGTTAGAAAAAGAGCGATACTTTGAAATTGGCACAAAATTTGGCTCGCTGTTGAAAATACATTCATCATTAGGATTACACCAACGTACAGCAACATTACTCAAGACTGGTTTGTTCAATTAGCCCTCTCTGGTGCACGTGGGGACCAGAGCCCTGGGCTAATTTTTCATAGTCGCCAGCCAGCAGAGGCTCATGTGGAGTTCCTGTCTCACTCACCTGGGAGAAAGCTGAGGCACAACAGAGGCTTTTTCATTTCCTCTACCAAAGTCACTTTTAATAGTCTGTTAATTAAAGTCTGATTTCTGCAAGGCGAGTATAGAAGGCCACAAGTTTTATGAAACATTTCATTGGAATTAATTCATTGAAACACTTATTTTGCACAGTGTTCTTAATGGAGGTGATGTTTTCTTCAAAAATATACATCAGATGTTTACTCTCTTTCTCTGTCAGTTCAGTTCAGTGGCTCATTTTGTTTTGGGCCCTAAACACACATTGAAACAATAAACAATTAGGACTAAAAATACTTGCATCAGTCCTACATACGAGATGAGACTCTGAATTATTCCTTAAATGTATGAATGAAATTCGATCAACACTCCCCGGGGCCCTCTGCTATAAATGATTCCCATCACCCTTGTCGGCATTGTTTATTGCGTTGCTATGATAAGTGAAGAACATTACACCAAGCAAGTTTTTATATGATAACCAAAGCAAAGAAACTATCAGTGGAGTGTGCAACAGTGCACTCCATTTACCATGTAGGTTGGGTTTGGCATCCTTCCACCATAATAGACACCAGAAGAGCACTGAGAACCCTGAGCTGGAAAGGCATCCTACCCTGTAAATAAACCTGCAAAGGTTCATTATTGTCAAAGTCCATTAAGGTTATTTGATTGTGTAACGCATTTGACTCCTGTTGCGCATGGCAGGCACGTTATGGATGATTGTGCTTTAGAAAAAGAGAAAGGAAGAAATGCTATGCTGGAACTGAAAATGTGATGAGCAGATGTGGATTCCTTTTTCCTTTGCACTAATTTACACCAGATCAAATCAGCTTGATTTGCTTTCCTGTACTGGCCTGTAGATTAACTTTTTGGCTCGAACCAATGCACAAAATCCACTGTGAATTTCTTCCAGCCAAAGGTAAATTGTAATCTCTTGTGCAGAGTATCTTTCTCCATATTAGTTTTCTCCATATTTAGATTGCATGATTAAAATGCCTGATTTTTCATTTGGAATAAAAAAAGAAAAAGAAAAGCACCATAGTAGATTTGACTACATGGAACGCATATTTCTCTCTACTTTCCAGATGTGCATGCTGTAAAAAAGATGAAGACAAACCAATTGTACTCACACAGTCAAACTAGTGTTTGACAGACAAAAAAACTATAGAGAAAGATAGAGAAGCATGAACTTGATTGAACCCAGATGTTTGGCACGTTTCCTTCATTAAAAACCCTGATGAAGGCCACGTGCCGAAACATTGTTGAACCGCACTGCACTTTATCACTCTAATTTGTTTCTAGAGACTCAAAAGTCTCCAAGAAGTGTGAAGGAAAACTAGTGTTTAAAAATGTTGTTATCTGGCCTCTCATGTTTATGGTTGTTCATGTGCAGATGTAGCTACATTTCAGGGTGGAAGTGGGCTTTAGCCAAACCCGCCGCTTGCTCATGTGCCAGGATGCAGTCCAGCCATCAGGAAGTGATGCAGTTGAGCTCTAAAGGATAAAAATATCCCTTATGGAACAACAAGAAAGCAGAAAATCAGGATGTCAGTGTGTTATGACTGCATGTTATTGTGCGTGTCAGTTAGTTTTTGTATTGGTGTACCCAGTGGAGCAGGATACAGCCATCAGCCATGTTGACATGAAGCTAAATCATTGCCAACACTAACCTCCACTACATCTCTTTCTATCTCATCAGGTACCACCAACCAGTGGCCCCGGGCTGGTGGACAGACTCCATCCTCTCCAAATTATGAAAACTCCCTTCACTCACTGGTAAGCTCCCTGCCCACCTCGCTTTAGATGAGTTACCCATAAAGCACTGAGCTAGCATTACAAGGAGATTCTTGTCTGACAAATGTTTTGCTGAGGAAGGTGGGGGTAGAACGATAACCAAACTGAACAATACCTGTCCCTTGGGGCTTGCCATCTGTCCTCTACTCCACGGGCCAGGACGGAGATGACAGTTGGGGGATGGGTTTAGTTCAAGGGGCTGGTGTGGGGGTGGCAGCTGTTTGCTGAACCACTTCTCCAGGATTCCTTCGCTGCCATGCGACCAGCGCTACAGATCAGCTTTCATCCAGCCTACTACCTGATGCACATGTCATGAATTTACATTTTATGCTCGGAGGGTTATTATAGTTCAAAATATTTAATTGTAGTCAACTTGTTATAACAGGAGTACAAACATATTTAAGGGTAAATGGAGATGCAGCAATAAAAACAAAAATCAGTGTCAAAATCATAAAAACGGCAAACAGAGAGACAAAGCAACGCTCATAAGGTATATATCCACACAGTGTTATTTAAAAGTATGCTCTCATTATTATATATTATTGTACATTTAAGCTATTAACCCACAGATGTCTTGGCCACACTAAAAAGCTACTTGCTATCTTTGCCAAACATCTTGAAAGCCATATAGACCTTATAAAGGAATAAAATCAATAAATAAACACATTTACTCTTTAAAACTGTTCAGAAGGTGAAACACAATCAGCTGCAATCTTATCACAGAGTTCCATTCAATCAGCCAGTTGCATGTGGGGACGATATTGGACTTCACCATGTAGATGTTTCCTCCCACTCTGCCTCCAGCATTGTTTTGTCTCTTCATGGCCAGCAAAGATAAGCAAGAGTACACAAGCGAGGCTAACAATGCAAGTGAATGATGTTAGATAACCTGAAAATTAACTGCTGATAAAAGTAAAGTGAATTCAATTCATGTCCTGTTTGACATAATATAATATAAACGCAGCACTACAGTATGACACGTGTATTTATATATATATGTACTGTTATAGCTTTTGTTGATAAAACCAGTTTCTTTGTTTTTGAGGGGAGTTAAAGGTAGTGGCCCTTTGATGGTGGCGAATAACACAAAGCAAACTTTTCAGTAGTGAAAAAACATACAGACAAGCTGTTGATGATGATGTAAACGCTCACAGACATTTTTTATTATTAATATTTAGTCTAATATTTAGAATGACTGTTATTGTGTTATATTATATATATATATTTAAGTTTTAAGAATTTGTCCTGAATATTAAATGTGTGAATTAAAATCCAATTACGCAAAACAGTACTTTAAAATCTCTCCAGACCTCCATTTTTCATGTGTTACAAGAAGCATATACCGAGCTTTGCCTGTTGGATGAAGCTCATTTATTAACTGTAATATTTTTATGAAACATTATTTTCTAGCTGGTGGAAAAACAGCAACATATTTTTCTAATCTATGATGTAAAAATGGAAAACGTTGAGTCTTAAGAACGCTTAAACTTTAAAATGAAGGACTCAGTATTATTTAAATGATATAATATTCAAGTACAGTTTTTGAGAGTTCAAATGATGACATTGTTTGTGTGTGTTGAAAGAAACTTTTATGCACTGTATTAAATATAATGTGGAGTATGTAACTTTTCTAACCCCTCTTACAAACCCCAAAATGGGAAAGCAGTTCTGTAGAAAGAGTTATTAAACGTGCAAACATTTTCAAAGTGAATGGTCAGCAGCTATGTGCTTCCTCCAAATCCTGCACTTCTTGTCTGTGTGTCAAAAACAATCTCTATCCACAGTTTGTTTCTAGTATTTATAGATACTGATCTTTTTTCATAATCCTGTCTTATTCTTATTTGACTTTGCCAGAAAAACAGAGTTCATCAGCAGTTACATGAGCATCTCCAGGATGCCATGTCTTTCTTAAAGGATGTCTGCGAGGTACTCTTCAGATAGAGCCTTTACTCATTACATGTCCCATATGTCTTTGCTCATTTTCTTTTCTTTCACGAGTTCGACCTGCAGTCTGCATTTGTCACAGTGAAATGCAGTTTCATTTTTATTGCCTGTGTTGCCATATTGTCATATTACATTGCCTTTTTTTTTGCCGTTCCAGCTTGCAGTAATAAGCTTAGGTGCAGATGTTAAATCTTAAATTGATTGTTCATCCAAGTGGCTGCTGTTTATTTGTCAGTTTTTCTACAAATTAAACATTTGTTGACTTTTACAACTCAAGCTGAAACGACGCAGTTGATCTTGCATTTGAATTGCCTTCTTTATGTTGTGTTTCAGATGGGTTTTTTTTTGTTTGTTTTGCTTTTTTTCCACTCCATATAATCAGTGTTTTCAGTTTTTGTCCTAATGTGCTTATACTAAGCTGCTCTGTCCCTCTTTTCCTCTCCTCTCCCTTTCCCTAACCCTTCACTATTCAATCCCTCTGGTCCTCCCAGTCTCGAATGGAGGATCGTCTGGACAGACTGGATGATGCAATCCTTGTTCTGAGGAACCATGCAGTGGGCTCCACCGCCAGTCTGCCCAGCGACATACACAGTCTGCTGGGACAGGCACAAAATGGGCCAATAGCAGCCATTGGAGCAAACTTCCCTGCCTCTGCATTGGTTCCAAGTCGGACAGCAGCGATGGTACGAAAACTTCAAGTACTTTGATTTATATGTATCCTGCGTGTTGCATAAAGTGTAAACACTGTATTTCTTTGTTGTGTTCCTATTTTGTTTGTCAAACTTCACGACACAAGAAGCTTCGGCCACCTGTTCAAAACCGGTCTTCTGCCATGTGTAAAAATTAGACATTTTCCACACATGAACAGTTGAATTTATCCTGACATTTTTTCCATAAGTGTAATGCCTGGCCTAAGGCTCACCCTCCTCTTGAGAGTGGCTGTATACACAAGGGTGGAAGAGAAATGAGAAAAACAGGCGTAATGGAGTGAAGTTGTGCTTTGGTGTAGGTTGTGTTTGTGTGTTGCGCTCCTTTTAGAGTTAAAGTGTAAACCTTTTGTGAAATAGGGGGGAATGCAGGTCTCGGTATGACTCATGATGTGTTCACCAATCCTCCATCCGAGGTATTTCATTTTAAAGAGTCAAGAGATTTGAGCACATCTGCAGTGGAAATTAAAATCCAGCAACTTGTCAAACTGTAATCCGGAGGTGTTTGGAAGTAATTTGGGTCACACAGGAAAAAAAGCAATGCTGAATTAGATCCAAGGAGTTCAGATGACTGATCTGAAAAAGATACGGGATGGAAGTTTTATACAATTAAACATAAACAAATTCAACAATATGTTTTATGATTTATATTTTATTTCACTTATTTAAAGTCCTTTCTTTCATGAATTATAGCATACCATAAAAATTGGATTATATATTAAAATCAAAGCCAGACATCTATCTAGTTTTTATTTATTGAACATTAATGTGAAATTTAATGCAACACAAGGCAGAATTAAAAGATTTATTTCATGTTTTCATTTTCACATTTTAATGTTTATTTTTTTACCAAAAAGATTTCACCTCTGTTTTTTGTCGGCATGGTCATTAAAGCTGCACTGTGTTATGGTCCAACATCTTATCAGCAGTTTTTATGTCTCTCTTGGGTCTGTCAGAGATCTCCTCTGCCAACATTAATTAATCTTAAAGGCAGTTAAAGTTTCTTGTTTGTTGTAAGGCTAAATGTTTTCTGTCACTGGGTATTTTCACTCTGATGCTGAAGTTGTTGGAGCTTGTTTTGTCCTCTTACAGGAGTTTTTCTGCGGTTGTCAGAAGAGCTCAGTTTGATGTATTTGTTACACAGAGAGGGGTTGTGGCAGTGATGTTGACCGACTGCGACTCTGAGATAGAACATACTGTGTCTGCACTAACACAGTACTTCCTGTGTGGGAAGAGGTCCCCTCAGACAGAGCTCACCAGCCTCTGCACGGCACAGCCGCAGGCTTTTTGCTCCGGCTGATGCCTCGCCCTCTACCCCCTTCCACCCCTTTTCATCACTTCTTTTTAACAACCCAGGAAATCTGAATCGTTGGAAACGTGTGTCTGAACCCACGGCCTCCACCCAAATAGAGGTCCTCAGCTGTATGGTAATCAGGCCCAGCCATGAAAATGGCAGCGTTCTTTTCTTGCCAGAGCCCCGTCTTCCCTCCTCCTCCTCCAGACAAAGAGTTGTTTGGACACCTGTTGAGAGCACAGCAAAGATTAGCGTAGCGCTGAGGAAGGGGAGGGTCTCAGGGTGGTGGGGTTAACAGAGGCCAGCAGTGACTGGGGATCACATTCCATAAGAAACGGGGGGAATACCATCCTCAGCGAAGATTTCCCCGCCTTTCCCTGGTTCTCAGAGGGGAAATCAAATAGCTCGTGAACATGTGGTAAACCTCCGGAAGGAGGGACTCACGGTGGGAGTTGACCATTTTTATGTTATGAATGTGGACTAAATAAGAAGGAAATGGTCAGACTGTGGAGTGGGTTCAGCTTGACATCCCTTGAAACAGAACACAGAAGGATCTGTCTCATTGTAGACATGAGAAACAGACGTGGTCTTAGTTGTGGTTATGGAGAGCTAAGCCCGAGAATGTAACAGCAGTGAGCAGAATAATGTAACATAAATAAAGAGGTTCTCATAATGTGTTGTAAATAGCTCTCTTTTTTTTTTTTTTTGAAAGTATTGTTCCACAGATGGCTTTTATTTTGTTTTTCACCCTGGGTTATGTATTTCACAGCATACTACTGTGAAGCAAATCAGCAAAGCACCCCCCAGTGTTAGGAATGACAGACTTGAATGACTTATTAGACAATAAAATTGTGCCATGCTGCACTGTTTGCTTTGCATATGAATAGTTAAATCTTTCAACATATACTCCTTCCATGCAGCTAGGCTCTTATCAAGCTTCTCTTGCTCAGAACTATTGTTTTATGTATCATCTCCAGAGAATGTCTGTTTCCTTTCCTGACACTGTCTTTCCTGTCTGTGTTTCAGCAGGGTGGTGCCCATGCTGACGATGCTGCCAGCCTGAACAACAGCCACGGAGGCCTGCCCAGTGCCGGCTCCACATCCAGCACAGAACTCAACCACCAAGTGGAAGCATTCAGAGGTCTGTGAAGCCTTGTTAACTTACTATATGGCTGCCACGGCATGATATGAGCATGGCTCAGTTTATGTATAATACTTGACATTTACAGTTGTATTGTTCACTACAGGTCTTACTTCAGCCCTGGCTGGCCAGGTGCCTGCCACCCTGGAGCTGAAAGTAGAGAAACAAGACAAGGATGAGATGCACGATAATCTCTCCAACGATGACAAGTCAGACGACGAGAGTGACAAAAATATGAGGACACCCAGAGCAGGCACACGCACGAGGTAAGAACAAACAAACAAGATGTTTTCCAATGTGTGAGCAAAATAAAGACTTGATCCAGCCCAGATCTGACCTGTCTCTTGGCTTGAAAATTGATTTTGTTTTCTAAAGAAAACGTCACTACAGCTGGCACATACAGAGGAAAAGATCTGAGTAGGATCTATACACACCTCAAAATTGCATTGAAACTAAAATGTTGTACGGTTATGGTACTGAATTCTCCACCAGGGCCACTAACAAAAATACATTTTAACAAGAAACACCACAAATGTAAATGTATTATAGCAAATATAGTAAGGATAATTTACCTGGACAGGTCCCCTTCTCTCAGTTCTTGTTACTAATCAGCAAACAGTAGAAGCTGAATTGCATTTGACTCCAGGTCAGTATATAAATCTGTGTTATGTTATATTGATTAGCTGTCACCAATGTTAATGCACATCATTTATTTTGGTTAATTAGGTTGGCACAGTTAATGTTGTCTTTACAGTGTAGTACTGTAGTACTTACTGTAATAAGTTGGCACTTTGGTCTTCAGTGTAATGGGTTCATATTATTATAGGTCAGTTTTGCAATTTTCTATGTCATCTAACCATGACAGTTTCTATGGAGATCAGTTTTGATTTTGTTATGTAGGCTGGAGCGCCCTGTTGGTCTGTGGGTTTAAGGTGATGAACATGAGCTATGATGCCACCTGTTTGAGTCCAACCGCAGATCTTTGTTACATGTCCCATTCTCTCTCAAAGATTTTTCATTTTCAGTCAGAGGGAGACCTCATCTTAGTTACAACATACAATCTGGCTTTCTGTTGTGTGCCTTTAACAGTAAAGCAGTTCTTTCTCCCACAGTATCACTGAAGACGAGGACCTGAATCCGGAGCAGAAGGCCGAGCGCGAGCGTGAGAGGAGGATGGCCAACAACGCCCGTGAGCGCCTAAGGGTGCGAGACATCAACGAGGCCTTCAAGGAGCTGGGTCGCATGTGCCAGCTGCACCTGAAAAGCGAGAAGCCCCAGACCAAACTGCTCATCCTCCATCAGGCTGTGGCCGTCATACTTAACTTGGAGCAGCAAGTCAGAGGTTGGTGTCCAGCTAATGAAAACTACATCACATGAGATTGTTTATTCCTTGAAATGCTTGATGTATTCGCGTAACATAGCTGCAGATGGTAATTTTATTTTAGTGTCACATCCAGAGAGGAGTACTGCAGTAAATAGAGCTGCACTCTGATTTATAAGGAGCTATTTCACTCACAGAGCTGCCAAATATGAATACTCAGCCAAAATATCACAAAACAGGTAGAGAAACTGCTGTGAAGTCAGCTGTGTTAAAACGCTGCTTGTTTGCTGATTATATTTATAGATATTTAAGTCAGTGATGCTGAAGTCAATTACTATATCATGATAACGCCTCTTAATGCTTCATTCGCTTACTGAAATGCTGGATCTTTACTTCACCTTTTGTGCTTATGATGTGGTACGATAAAAGGAAAATGAAGAGATCAAAGCTCTCACTATTTTTGTTCAAAGCAAATCTCTGTCTGTCTCTCTCTGAACCTGCAGAGCGGAATTTAAACCCCAAAGCAGCCTGCCTTAAGAGAAGGGAGGAAGAAAAGGTGTCTGGCTCCGGTGACGCCCAGCAACCCCACACAGGAGTTCATCCAGGCCTGACTGACACATCTAACCCTATGGGCCACCTCTGAGTAGCAGACAGGTACTCTCACCATTGTTGTTAATGTTGATTATTGTTAATAATCTTGATTATGTTAGGATCTTAAACATACTAAGTCAGTATTTTCTTTCTTTCTTCTTAATCTCTAATCTTTTCAAATCAATCATGTTATAATCTTGACCCTAAATTGCACATTATTCATGTAACTTCTGACCTCTGTGCACCTTCTTCTCTCCAGATCAAAGAGATCCAGATCATTTCTGCCCCATTTGAGTCGGTGACCTTTCTTCCCAGCAGTGACAGACAGGACTCACAGTTTGTGACACCAATTGAGGAGACAGGCCACTTGAAGCAAATCTACGAGACTAACACAATCCAATCCTAAAGATTGAAGAACAGCCAAGCGTCCAGCTCCCTGTGACCAGTGTCCATCTGCAAATTTCTCCCCACAAAGAAAAATCAGCACATATCACTGTCTGCAAGAAGTGTGTTGCTTCTGAACAATCAGAGACTTCGCAATCTCCTCCATCCGTATGTGGAAATTGCCTCGTGCCTAAACTGAATTGACGAATGCATTGTAACAGCAATTGTTTTTGTTTGTCTGTTTCTTTTTTTTTCTATTTATTATGTTATTGAGCTATAAAGTGTATGTCTAAAGGGAAGGTTAAGTAAATTCAAAGAGAAGTATACAGCTTTTCACTTGATCTATAGTTTGCCAGTGTCACCATTAAAACTGAGCACTCCACCCGGTAAATCTTTGGTGAGTCCGAGATAAGGGAAAAAAGATTAATTTATTGGCCAGTTTAGAGTGATATTTATACCCCACTGAAAAATGATCATTAGCTATTAGAAAAGATCGCCCCATGTTTTTGTTTTTTTTGAAAAGAGGATGTATTATTTATATTTATATTTTATTCATTCAACCACTGGCCACATGCGTTAACCAAAACTACCTATGTTTGTTTCTGTATAGTTTAGATCAGTTTTTATGCTACTGACGAGCAGAATAATCGGCCCGACTACATAATAATGTCAACAATATTGTCTGAAAAGGTGACAGATGAATGGCAAACTCTAGGTTTACTGAAAGCTCAGTTGATGTTTTTTTTCCTCGGTAGTGAGCAGTAAAAATACAGAGAATTATTTGCAAACCTTAGCATTCCCTGCGTATTTTTAGTGTCTTAACTAAAGGAAAAGGGGACTACATTGCCCGTCAGTTTCCTTTGCCATATAGTGTTAAATGTAAGCAGCGTCATATTTTTGCAGATTCTTGTCTTTGTTTAGCCACTTGACAGTTACATGCTCTTGAAGTCAGCACAGAGGTGGCTTGTTTTTGTTTTGTTTTTGTTTTTGTCATTTTCACGCCACCAGCTGATCAGAGATTGCTTGATGAAGTAAAAAAAAAAACAAAAAAAAAACGACGACCACGTTTTCTCCTGGCCTGATGAAACCATCACTTCATTTTTTTTCTGTTCATATCTGAAGCGTTAAATTTCAAACACAGTTATTCTGAGTAAAATTTAGTTATGCTTATTTGTGTTGTAACAAGTCTTTTCTTTAGGCTTCCAGCATTGTAATATCCAGTTTGAGTCAGCGGAGAGGACTTGTAAGTTATTATTATTTTTTTTTTGTTGTTGATCCAAGCAGTGATATACTCAGTACAATAAAACTGACTAGATATTTCATGGATTATGTCGAATATCATAGAACTGTAGCACATTAATGAACAAAAACAGTTAACAGGATTTTCTTTTATGTTTCAAGACATTGGTCATGGCTTTATTTTGTTTTCCCTATCAGTGTGCATGCTTTACGTTTCTTCTTTTATTAAGTCTTTGGTCTTAAGACGTGCTTTGTATTCCATTTATTTCTTTGTATATTGTCTTCTATCATTATCTACACCTTAAACAAGGCTGCCACATTCAGAATTACTATTCAGTACAAAAAGGGACTTTGATTAGAATAAAAGATGCCACACAAAGAGTTTACATTAAGATTTATGATTTAACAATTTTCTTTTAGTAGGGAAAAACACCTAAACTGTTTTTGTGTATTCTCTGACTGAATGTGGCCTTGTTCTTCATTTCAGTATTCACAAGCTTGTATTCATGTTGGCAGACTTTGATTGAGGGTATAATGTATGTCACTTCCTGCTTTTTTTTCCTTCATTTTTTTATTTTTATTTCCTGTTCTTCCTATATTTCTTTGCTCCTTTGTTTGCCAAGTTAGACTTTGCTGTATTCCCAGATGCTTTCCCTTGTATAATATATGAAAAAAAAGAAAATCAAAAGGAAAAAAAAACATTTGGCTTATTTTTCATTGTAGTTAGTCTTTTATACAATAATACTGTAAGAATATTTCTTGAATTCTAAATATTACTCTTTCTAGATTTTTGAAAGCAAAAGTTTTGAGTAAAAAGTTTCTTACTTTATTTTACTATATTAGATAGTAAAATGTACGGTTATTTACAATAACCTGTCCATTATTACAGGAAATTTAACAAATGGCATCTCAAGAACATAGCTGAATTGTTGCTCGTAGTCTAGTACCTAAAAATGCTTCGTACGAGCTCCAGATTCCTAAAAGTGCGACCTCCATCTTAGTCTTCAGTCTCAGTTGATTGATAAACGATTTGTTCTTGTGTCAAATGGAAAGGTATTGTTGATGCACATCAAAAAACTGCGGCAACAGGAATTTGAATTTTCTGTCTTTTTCAACAGAAAAAACACGATGTATATAACATTTATGTTGCAATAAATGTGCCATCTTTTTTTAAACTCGATTGTACGTGCATTTATTTCTCTCACCGAACAAACACATTTGTTTCTGTTTCTTTTCCATATTTGCATTTTTCTCGTCTCTTTATGTTTTATTTCATGAAAAGGCACAGGAAGGATGAAGTAGGATGAGCTCACAAACATGACGGTTAATTTAGACTTTCTTTTTGTTTTTGTTTTTGGAGACATTTCTACAGTGGATTTAGGCCAAATGAGTGTTTTATAGTATGTAACTCATTTTTGAAAATAATACCAGTGGACCATTGTAGTCTGTATGAAAAGTGCTATGAATATATGTTTCTATTTTTAATAAAGTGTGATAGCAGCGTACTGTACATGTGCTGTGCTCCTACTTTTTTTGTGCATTTAGATTTATGAAGGTTGAAGAAAAAGAGCTCGAGACAGGTGTTGTATGAAAGCCAGCAAAAAGGAAATGCATGAACATTTATCAACAGGGTGGATTAAATGAACACATATTGTATCTTTGAATCTATCATTTCAACATAAATTTATATACTAACTTTAATGAAATAAAAACAAATAAATTAACTGAAATCAGAGTGCAGGAATGAAGTTGATGCAGCGATTGTGAAAAGTACAAACCTAAACAGTATTTTCTAATCACTTCTGTTTGTGGAAGTGGCTTTCTGTAGACTGCAGTGCTCACTGTGCTACTTGCACTCTGAAGGTAATTAATCCCAAACGTGTTGTGAAAATGCTGCTCTAAACCTGGGACTGTTGTGCTGTAAATCTCAGGCCCCCTTACATCTGCACAGAATTATCCTCATGCAGATGTGAGCATGATGAGCACTCATCACGTCCTGAGAGGTCTGATCCCAGTTCAGTTTTTTTGACAGAGGTGACACTCAGTGGAAAACTGCTGACTGCTCTTGTGCCTTGTGGTGAGCTCACTGATGGAACGTAAATCACCCCTGTCATCTTTCAATATTTTCTGCAGGGACAAAAACAGAACATGTGAGTGTGTTGGGCTGGCGGTGGTGGTGGTGGTGAATGTTTTCTGTTGGAGTGGGACCACCATGTCTGAAGGCTGACTTCCTGTCATGGCTGCTGGGCCAGCTGACAGAAAGTCCTTGGCTCGCATCCTTGAAGCCCGACCAAAGAGCCTGCTGCTCCTCCTGCTCTCAGTAAGATCATCTGCCTCTCTGCTACTTTCAGGATATAGACTGCACTAACATGCTTCTTAAAATGAAATGAATTTCTTTCATGTACACCCTGTTTCACAATAACATTTGACTAAAATACAGTCAAATTAACTAATAAAGTAAATACAACAGAACAGCTCTGCTTTAGGAAAATAGAAATCACTGTGCTGTTGTATTTAATATAATATATGTGCAGAGGAGTGTCACTGTGTGTGAACTAAACACTTAAGGTGCAGCATCTGGTTCACCTCCAGTACCTGCAACTGAAAGAGTCTGGGGCTCTTGTTATATGTAGGAGAGGTGAAGGGGCCTGTTGTCCATGATACGATTACAGCGTCTTATGGACAAGAATAAGAACAGCACATTGGTTGAGGATGTGAACGTCCTCTGGGAAAGTGCTGCGGCAGAATGGATGCTCTTGATACAACATGATAAAAATGATATGATCATATCATCCTGCGATACAAAGTAAAAGTCTTTGCTGAGCTTGCTTCAGTGCTGTTGCTGTGTTGACTTCCCACTTTAAAGAAGAGGAGACTGTTGGACCCAAGAATGTGTAGTTCTCCACCATTTATGATCACTGTGACCACTGTTTTCTTTGTTTTGGAAATATTAAACTCTTAAAGTCTGCCAGGGATGACACCTAATTTCTGTATTTTTCCTAATCAGAAATGAGACACACTGATTATAGCATCATCTGCAAACCTAAACAACTTAATACACAGGGAATGGAAAATACAGTCATTCCTCCACCGCATTGTCTTCAGTGGTGGCTTTTGCACGTCACATTAAATTCACAGAAACATTTCCAATAATTTTCCTGTCGAAAATCCAAAAGATGAAATCCAATGAGCTAAACGTGTGCCTCTACGACATCTCTGCCAGATGTCAGTCAGGTTGCATTGCTACTGGAAAAGCCTGCAGTTCTTCTTCATCAGGATAAAAGACTGAGCTGTGTACTGAGCATGCCCAGAGGTCCCAGTTGTGGCACCTCAGTGGAGAACAGAGCTCTCATTGTGTGCTGCTGTAACCCAACACAGTGGCACAGAGCTCAGATTAAAGGCTGTGGTGCTGTACAGTCTCTCTGCGGACACAAATATAAACAGTGGGCCAGTACAAAGACACAGAGGCAGCTGGGCCTCTGGTTTAATGTAGTTTATGCTGCAGGGGGAAGGTTCATAAAAACAACTTTATGATTTCTTCAAATCAATTTAAATCAGAGTGAGCATTTTTCTGTCACTGTCAGTGCCTTGAGAGCACTGCACTTTTTGAGGTATATGTAATTTATTTGAGTGTTTACATTTTATGATACCGCTTTATACTTCAGCAGTGTGTAAAGTAGTTAGAAATGGCTCTCTCAACAAGCTACAACATCAAAATATCCTAATAATAATATATGAAAACATCAGAAATGATTCATTTTTAATAATAATATGTGTGCAAAGCAAATTCCAATGCCCCTATAATATAATATAATATAATATATATAATATAATATAATATAATATAATATAATATATGCAACCTGGGGCTGTTCGTGGTGTCTTCTTTAACTCGTGGTATTGTAAGCATATTCTGCAGCTTTTATTAATATTCCATACACCACAGACACTTCAACATTACATTTCTGAACTAATACTCACCCTGCAGAGGATTTTTCAACATGTCTTCATCCCATGCCTCAGCACAATACCAGCCTCATGCCATGTTTTGCTCTAACGCTGGACTCCCACCAACCCTGTGCGTCACGCAGCATGCTCACTGGGTGTATCTATGGCACCAGTACCACCACCAGCGCTGCTCCTCATTAACTAACGACAGTCAAGTCAGCTTACTATCCACTAGATGACGCTCTCGGTTTTTAAAGACATGCAGCTGCAAATTGCATTTATGTGGGGTGCAAATAATTAAACTTATTCGTCGGGTTTAAGTTTGTGTAATTCTCCCAGGCGCTAAATAATTCATAAAACCATTATTTTGTACAAGAAATTAACATCAGTACATGAACCTAAAGGGTGTATTTTGTTATATTAATCTCATAAGATTTCTGAAATATTTCACCAGGCCAGGGTGTATTTTTTGGCTTATTTATGAAATATTTTTTCAAAAGATGTATTACTTTTTACTGGATCCACCCATGTACTTTTTTTTTTCCACACTGCAGCCAAAAGTGACTCAGACCGTAAAATTTCTGAGCTCAGTTATTTTGTTTTTGTGATAAGGTCTGTTTGTGCTGGCTCAGTTTCATACAAACACAAGCAACTAGGCTTACTTCAAACTTAATACACATTTTAATCAGTTTGAATAATGTTTGTAATGTAATGAAAGACAACAGACTGGGTGTCAGCTCCTTTTTTTAAAAAAACTTGTTTCCCGTTCTCTAAAGACCCCGCTGAGATGAACCGAGCCGGTCCAAAACTGACTGAGCCGGGCCTGAGCTGGGACAAGCCCTGCCAAGGCTTTCAATGAGGCTTGATGATGTGAAATCTGTTCCTGGACCAGCTGACTGGTTTTGGGTGGGGGGGCGGGGTTGTGCGCTTGTTTCAGTAGGCGGAGCGGCCCGGAGGGTCGGACGTCCTTCTGGAAACCTGCTCTCTGTCTTAGAAAACAACACAGGATTAAAAAAAAAGTTAGCAAGGCAGTGGTGTGGGCACTTTGCTCAGCCGTCTATCTGCTTGTATAAAATATATATTTTCTCCTACACAAACGTTTGTAATCTGCGATAACTGAACAAGAGCGACAAACGACGCCGGTGAGTAAACTAGCCAACAGTTATTCATTGTAGACGTTAAACAGCCGTTAAACTCAACAAGAGCCAAACTGCTGAACAGTTAACACTAAAACAAAATGATAATTTAACCTGCTATGAAGTCGACTTTAATGAAGGGAAGGGCATGAAAGTGAGAAAGTTTTCCAGTAAATCTCAGGCTGCTGGTGTGTTTCATTACCACCTGTTGCACTGAGCAGCAGCAGCAGCGATGTAAACTGCGTCAAACAGCCGCTGTTGGCGAACAACACTTCACTGTTTGTCATGGTGATGTGGCTGCTCATTAACGCCATCATTTAATTGTGTTTATGGTTGCTCCTGTGAATTATTCTCATGCAGTGCACTAATCTGACGTTTCAGATTAGTGCACTGCTGTTCACGTTACGTAACTTTACATTATTTTCCCACTGTGTAGCCTAAATCCTGATTGGGGGGGGGGGGGGTTCGTGGTTAACTTTTCTTTATGACACAGTGTCGTCCCTCTGTGACACTGAAAACTTACCAGTTCACACGAGTAGATAAAAATCTGCTTTGTTAAACCTGCACACAGTCTGAACCTCTGCACAGATCAAAGCCAGGTCCTTGACATCCAACCTGTGCTGTGCACTGACCTCTCAGGGGTCAGTGAAGGCAGCACCGCCACCATGAAGGACAGTGAAGGCAGCTCAGTGAGAGTTTCCTCCTTTTTTGCAGTGGAAAATACAATAGGAGGGGGAAATAAGTTGCAGACATGCTTTGGATACATGTGACACTAAGGATGAAAGAGTCTATTGTGTCTTCTCAAGCTTGAATCTCACTCAGGCCATCTTCTTCTCTCCTGTGAAGCTGACTGATCAGCCCATTTATCAGAGCTAAGCTGTGCTGAATTATTCTCATATGGTGCTAGGAGTGGCTGACATGTATAAAATAAATGGTTTCATGCAGTGTTTTATGGCAGGACACCAAGCAGCCTCTGCTAACAAATTGAATTAATACACTTTTATAAAATAAAATGTTACAGTTGAGCTTTTTCACGCAGCGAATACCATACATGTAACAAGATGCAGGCTCGAGTGGCTTACCATCTTGGCTAACCAATGTCCTGGGAAGAAACTCTGAACTTTTCTATAATTTTTTATATTGTGATATACCCTAATGTAGTAAATAATGTTGAAAATCAATTTACAAACCATCATGAGAATGTCTATTTTTGTCTAATCCAGCAAATACCTGACAAACCCAACAATGTGCTACATAAATAAAAGCGTCCATACGTGTGTTTTTACCTATTTCATGCTAATGTGCTACGTCCTGCTTTTGCCTTTGTTGTCAGTCTTATCAGTGTCCTTCTTCCTGTGCCATCTCGGCTCGTCTTTGTATTGTAACATCAGGTAGAATGGGACACTATCAGCAAGGCAAACAGGAACCTGTTAAAAGCCCTTTGTCCGGTGAAACGCATGGTGGCTGCTGATGGCTTTGTCTCCACTGGCTTCCCAGGCATAAATGTGTCTGAAGAACATTCAGCGACTTACTTTCTTTAAAAATTTGTAGACAGTTTGATATTTTTTTGCCAGCTGTGTTCTCACGATCGCGCTGCAAATCTGTCAACTTTGACAACCTCGCAATTATTATAAATGTGACAATGACAAAATCGAGCCTGATAAGATTTTGTTGCTCTCTTTTCATGGAATTTCCCATGATCATGGGCTGCAAATTACAATGTCATTTACAAGGATCAACTATGCTGTGTACACACATATACACTGCACATTCACTCTGAACCTGACACCCTAACAAAGTCGTGTAGGTGACAGAGCTCTCACATTTTTCTCAGGTCTGACTGACTCACTTTAGAGTCTTATCTTTCAATCCCTTTCTCTTAACCTGTCTAACCATTCTTTGTCATGCACGGTAAACAGTCATTTTGTTATACCATACCTGTTAGTCACACACCTGTAAGGCCTCTCTAAAGAGTACCTTGGTCATTTTTTGCTGTTAAAAAGAAAGAGGCTGATGTTGACTCATGTTTTCACAGATAATATAGGTTTTGAGTTGTTATAGGCCACACAGGGAGTGTATTTTCACATTCTGTATTTGGCCTGAGTGTATTAGTTGAGCAGTTTGACAGAAAAGATATCCGTGGGGAGAAACCACAACGTTAAGAACAGCAAGAAGAAAAGGAAAAAATGAAAGCGGGCGACATAATTAAATGCAGCGGGGCTTTAATGTTTCATTATTGGCTAAGAGTGGAACTGGGAGGCATTTGTCTGCTAAAACTGAATTATGTAGTATCTCATCTCTGACTAATACAGCCTGTCTGAACCTTTGGTTACAGAGGTGGGCCACCTGATCCAGGGAGAGGGATTTTTTTTCCTCCTGCATTCCTGATGGAGTCGTACAGAGTGACTGGCATTCCTAACAGCGGACCACAGCGGGGCCACACTCAGCCGTCCCGCCCCTCCAGGCCCCACAGTAATGGAGCCGGTACATACGGCCTCAGCATCCGTGTCCAGGGTATAGATGGACACCCATACGTCGTTCTCAACAACCAGGACAGGACTCCTCAATCCTATATCGACCCTAACACTAACGGGTACATCGACACAGAGGGCTCTTTTATCGAGAACTACGAGGAGTATGATTTCAGGGGAGGAAAGGAGGCTGGATCCAACAGCCCCTTCATGGAGTACAGGTCTCAGAAGATGATGCATTACACTGGTCCTCAAAATGGCATTGCAGATTCACATGGAAAGAAGTCATCCACCCTTCTGAACTTTCAGAAGCATCCTGAGATACTGCAGCCGTATGATCCGGACACCAACTCCCTGAACATCGATGGTTTCCATAGTCTGCCTTCAAGGCCTTTGCCTCTGGCTGGCACTGGGAACCAACAGCAGAGTTCCTCCTCCAAATCTGCTGTGGCTACATCGTCTCACGTTAAGTCATCAAGCCCTGACTGGAATACAGCTCCTGCACAGCGAGAGAAAAAGCAACTTCCATCCCAGAGTGAGACAGCCATTCCTAAGCCAAAGTCTCAGTCTTTGCCTCCAGCCCAGCACCCTCAGCCTCAGACCAAGACACAATCACAAGTGGCTCAGCCGCAGTCCAAACCTCGTCTCACCAGCCTAAATCCACCTCAGTCCAAGCCAGTCTCTAAAACCCAGCACCAACCAGTGCCTCCAGCCCAGCCTCAGGCCTCAACCGTCTCGAGTCCCACGAGTGAGCAGAGCAAGACATCATGCAGATCCCCCAGCTCTATGAGCAGTGCCAGCTCCAGCCTGGAGCGCACCCACCGTGAGCCCGATGTCCTTCCTCTACGCAGGACTGATTCCAGCGGACCAGTACTCCAGTCCTCTTCCCGCTCACGCCACTCTTCTTCATCTTCCACCTCTAAGACTCTGGCAGACGAACAGATGGACGCACTGTACGCAGACACCATCAACCGACACGAGAACCGCCGCTACATCCCTTTCCTCCCCGGTTCAGGCAGAGACATTGACACGGGCTCCATTCCTGGTGTCGATGAGCTCATTGAGAAGTTTGATGGCAAAGATGGCAGCCACCAGCGCAGGGGCAGGGCAGGTCGCAGGAACCGGATCAATCCAGAAGACAGGAAGCGCTCACGCAGTGTGGACAGTGCCTACGGCCTGCGAGGTGGCTCTAGCTTCATGGACGAGTTTATCCCCCAGCGAGGCACATCAATGGAGCATGTCCTACGGCCCTCGCAGCTACGGCTGCAGAAAACAGCCGGCAGTCACGACTCCTGGGTCACGGCCTTAGATGGTAAGAGTGACTCCATGGCTTTGTCTCGTGCCACCAGCGCGCCTGGCTCACCCCAGAGTACCATCTCTAAAGGTGTGGGCTCCATACAGGGTTATAAGAAGCCACAGACTCACTCCTCCTCACTATCATTAAAGAGTAAAGATAGCGTGGATGGTGCCTCTTCAGCTGGAAAAGTTTCGACAACATCACTGTCAACATCACTATCTAAATCTTCTTCCACTGCAGACAAAAAGCCCAGCACAGAGGCAGATGTTCAGGTAAAAAGCCCGAGAGCTACCACTGGATGTAACATCTGAAGTGTTTTAACCTGTTTCTTAATTTATTAACAGATGACTGTCTGGTCAATTGTATCAAAATAAAGATTTATGACCGATGAACATCTTTTTTTGCTTTAAGATCACTCATGTTTGATTAATTAATTTCCTGTCATTTCCAGGCGACACCTGATCTACTGAAAGGTCAACAGGAGCTTTCACAACAAACACATGAAGAGACAGCTAAACAAATTTTGTTCAGTTACCTTAAGGATGGGTGAGTTATCTTGACTTTTCTGCTCTCATCAATCTAGGTTTCATGCTCATATTAATTTGAAAAAAAATTGACGAAATGTTTCAGCTGTTAGTTGAATCATGAACTGAGCGTATTGTTCACTCTGTAGCCCAAATCCAATGTGTTAAGGCATCATATCATGAAGGGAGAGGCTGTTCTGTAGGACCACATAAATGTTTTTCATCAGAGGGACTGTTTGTGATAAAAGTTAAGGAATGCAGTCTTCTTACCCTCCCACCCAGACTGTGAGTGATCCAGCTGTCTGGAGTTTGTTTTTTGTAGGATCCCACTTTCTCTCTCTCGGCTTTCTCTTTGCTGCAGTAAGAATTGAGGAGTAGATGGTTTGTTTGCCTCTGTAATCAGACACTTACTGCCTGTCAAGGATAGGCATGTTGGGTTAAAAGGTTAACTGCTGGTTAGGTTTTAAAGGAGCAAACTATCATGAGGTTTGTGCATTCTCTACAGTCTTTTAATTAGGGCAGCGAGTCGCTGTGATGAATTGTTTTGGGAGTCAAACACAAATGCCAGTTCAGCTGTACTCTGCAGCAGTTGCATTAGTGGTGCGTGATTTTACAGTGAGAAACCGTTTTTGGTTTTCTACATTTCTTGCATGCGCTACAGGCTTGTGGTAATGTAGAGAGAACAGGAAACTGCTTGGGTGTGGTGGGCCACAGGTCAGGAGTCACAGGACAAAGGAAAGGAAACACAGATGGAAGTGCTGGGGCTGAAACTGAGCTACATTCCCAAGACCCAGAAGACAAACATTCACCAACAGGGGTTATAAAGGTTTAATGAAAATCATCTGTATGAGGAGAACAGAGATTTGGGGTGGGGGGTGGGGGTTGGCTTTCTGTGTCCGCCTATTAATTTATTGAAATAATATATCACTGTTGTCATGTGAAAGTGTTGTAACTCCAGTTTGGCAGATTGTGATGTTTTCACTTGAACTGAAGGATAAAATATTGCTCTGTGGGTTGATAAAATCCTCCCATCTTTGGATTTTCAAACATCTGGCAGTAAACCCAAAAATGCTCAGTGTTGAACACCAAAGACAAAGCTGCTTTTCTCAGCTTTTCGCTCTCTTTTTTTTTTATTTATTTAAGTTTTTTACTGACAGTATTTTAAGTTTTCACTTTGTTAGTTTAACTTTTCCCATGTAGGGGAATAGATTTGAGATAAAAGTGTGTGGGTGTGGCTGCTTTTTTGACAAATTCTGTGAATTTAGGATTCTTAGAAACTCCTACTATCTAAATGCCAAGAGCAAGCAATCCATAAAAATGTATGAAAAGAAGCACCCACAATTTCTCCCAGTTTGCATGATGTTTTTTAAAGCATTAGAAACTGTGATATTTCTTTTTAGTTCTTGTTGTTACTGCTTTAAAAGGTGATGCAATTAGACTGCAGCAATCCCATTATAATGCTCGTGCATTTGATTCTTCCACTAATGTGACTCCAACTTTATTGGACGGGTTCAATGAAGCTGGTTGTGCTGCGAGGTGACACATCAAAGCACCATGATCCTGACCCTTTCTAAGCTGGGAATGAATTTCTCTGTTCCCAGAACAGTCTCAAATTAATTCCCGATTCCCCAAACACTAAGAGTTTTTTGTTAACCTTTATTAAGTAATCTGTGTGTGTGTGTGTGTGTTTGTGTGCATGTGTGTGTGTGTGTGTGTTTGTGTGCATGTGTGTGTGCGTGTCTGCAGAAGCAACGACAGTGATGAGACGACAAAGAGAAAGGTCAACCTCGTCTTTGAGAAGATACAGACCTTGAAGTCTCGGGCCACGGCGAGTTCACAAGGCGAAAACAAAGTGAGACATTGTTATGTCATTACAATCGTGCAACACTAACACTTAGAGAACACATGAAATAAAAAAAGTATTCTCTCTTATCTGTCTTGATATGCCAAATATGTGTCAAAAAGGGCATCTTTTTATATTCAGCTCATAGATTTGCGGTTGTAAAAGTGCAGTTCTACCTTCATGATTTAGTTGTTTCACTGTAAATTGGTGAGACGTGTGTGTCTGTGTTTCCTAGTTTCCCAAAGTGATACCCA